>NC_052347.1:17921667-17939167 GCF_016432855.1 Salvelinus namaycush | reverse complement strand
ACAATACCAATGTGCGAACAATAACGGTTGCCATAAAACACTGGTGAAAACAGCACAGGGAAAAACCAGCCGGAAACGTACCGACCTTAACAATAAACAATCACACACAAAGACATGGGGGAAACAGAGAGTTAAATACATGACCCGTAATTGGGAAATGAAAACCAGGTGTGTGGGAAACAAAGACAAAACCAATGGAAAATGAAAAGTGGATCGGCGATGGCTAGAAGACCGGCGACATCGACCACCGTGCGCCGCCCAAACAAGGAGAGGAACCAACTTCGGCGGAAGTTGTGACAATAGTAATGAACATCTTGGGAGTCGGGACGAGAAAGACAGGCAGGCAGGCAGCGTTCTCAGCCAGTCGAAATCATGAATCAGCTGGCATCATTTTTATGGATATATACAAAGAAATGTCAATTGAAAAAAAGGTAAAACTAAATAAAGTGCAGCTAGTTTTCATTCTTTGCATCTTCCGTTTGAAGTGATTGTGTTAGTTCTGTTGTTGGCTAGCTCCTCTGAACAACAGTGTCCTGATGAGCACATGTTCTATGCCAAGTGAAATCGCGCCTCATTAGCTCATTGTTATGGAAGTGTTCAAATAAATGTCACTAGAAAACAGCTTAAACAAATGCAATTGTGGCTACTGTGTTGTTATTCTGACTGCACTTTTTGACGTGACTGTAAGTTAGCCATAGTTGGCTAGCTAGCTAGCAAAGGATAAGAATGTTGCCAGCCAGTATGGCAATGGAACATTTAAAACGAACGACTGGGTCGAATCCATAGATACAGAACAAAAAGACTGAACGACTGGGTCGAATCCATAGACACAGAACAAAAAGACTGAACGACTGGGTCGCGTCTCTAGCAAACGAACCGATAGAACAAACGATCAACCGGCTTGGGTAGCAATCCTAGATTTGTGTCGGGACTATATCTTGTGGAAGGATGAAATAGTATGAATAAATTAATCAAAATAACATTTTTTTTATGAAAATATGTCAATAATTATTTGAATACGTTGGTAACCCGTTGTGTAAAAGTGACTTTGTTTTGGGCCTACCAACATCCGTGCCAATATATCCTCCAAACACTCTGGCTTCTCTGGCATTATCACTTAAATAAAGGGCTACATCTAGGGATCGATTCTAATTTAGTTTTTGCATGTTAAATTGATAAAACGTGATGTTTTGTTTCTTTGGTTTGACTTGAATTAATTCAACTCATTCCTGGAATTTATATATATATATTTTTTTACGAGTATTTTCCGCTTGTGTGTTCAATACCTCTGTACTCAATGTTCCCCCTGTTGTACAGTATGTCCTGCTGAGGTGTGATCCCCACAAGGCCAGTTGCTGTCAATACCCATCAGTATCAGTGCAACCAGTTGAGCCGTTATGGCTGACCATGGTTAACCGCACGGCTAACCTGAGCTGGAGTAATGCAAGCAGGCTAGCCTGGCGCTATCCACATCTCACATGTTTCTAAATAGTAATACCAGTTTCCCCAGCCAAACACATGCACTCACGCTCACACACGTTTTATCCATCCCATAACACACCCACACGCACTCATACTCACACACTTTCTCACGCACGCACACAGACACACACACACTTCCTCCCTCTCAAAACACAGACAGGCCTCAGACTGAGAATAAACCGCCTGGCCAAATGTCATACATCAGCCTTCCAGTATCACTGTCCCCAAAGGCCATACCGTCACTCCACTGTCCCCAAAGGCCCTACCGTCACTCCACTGTCCCCAAAGGGCCTACCGTCGCTCCACTGTCCCCAAAGGCCCTACCGTCACTCCACTGTCCCCAAAGGCCCTACCGTCACTCCACTGTCCCCAAAGGCCCTACCGTCACTCCACTGTCCCCAAAGGCCCTAACGTCACTCCACTGTCCCCAAAGGCCCTACCGTCGCTCCACTGTCCCCAAAGGCCCTACCGTCACTCCACTGTCCCCAAAGGGCCTACCGTCGCTCCACTGTCCCCAAAGGCCCTACCGTCACTCCACTGTCCCCAAAGGCCCTACCGTCACTCCACTGTCCCCAAAGGCCCTACCGTCGCTCCACTGTCCTCAAAGGCCCTACCGTCACTACACTGTCCTCAAAGGCCCTACCGTCACTCCACTGTCCCCAAAGGCCCTACCGTCACTCCGCTGTCCTCAAAGGCCCTACCATCACTCCACTGTCCCCAAAGGCCCTACCGTCACTCCACGGTCGACTCACACAGATGCATATGCATTTAACATACATGTTCAGTCTCTGTGGCCCCAGCCTCATTCTCAGAACAGCAGAGCAGTGGGGGGAGAGCAAGAGAGGGGAGGGAGGGAGGGAGGGAGAGAGCGAGGGAGGGAGGGAGAGAGTGAGGGAGCGAGGGAGCGAGGGAGCGAGGGAGGGAAGCGTGGGCAGGGTTGCTATCGTATCTCTTGTGACCTGAAGGTTGTCATGGATTGTATACGGTTTGTTTGGCTCATTCTGTTCATCATGCTGCATTCCTGCTACACTACTGACAGACTGCTGTTAGCCTGCTGTGTGTTGGTCAAGCACTGCACCAGAGATCCATCACAGAAGGTGGAAGAACAGTGTCTTTCATCCCCTTTTTCATCTCTTCTCTCCCACTTTCCATTGTGTTGGCATCAGACAGGGTGGCAGGTTGGCCAACACAGAGACATTTAGACTATCATCAGTATTAACAGACACATTAACTGGAAACAATGGCAGATGATAATGGGTCAGTGTGCTGGAAAACCTGGGGCCAATGATAAAGGATGGTTCTAGTGGCCAGATGGGAGATAATGTACACACACACACACACGCACTGAAGAGGGTATTTATTCTGCTCAGCGTAATTTCACAATGTATTTTCTGTGCTAACCAACCATTAGTAACTAGACTGGATCCAGGGATCCACCATTAGTAACTAGACTGGATCCAGGGACAAATATCTAGCTTCACTCAATCTAAGACTGTGGCCCACTGACACTGGTGTGTGTGTGTGTGTGTGTGTGTGTGTGTGTGTGTGTGTGTGTGTGTGTGTGTGTGTGTGTGTGTGTGTGTGTGTGTGTGTGTGTGCGTGTGTGTGCGTGCGTGCGTGTGTGGGGACACATAATTCAGTCCCATTTAAAATACTATTTTCCATACCTCCTAACCCTAACACAAAGTATAAGCTTAACCTCCCTAGAAATATCATTTGACCTTGTGGGGACTAACAAAATAAAATGTCCCCAGTTGGTCAAATCTTTGTTGGTTTACTATTCTTTATAACACACACACACACACACACACACACACACACACACACACACACACACACACACACACACACACACACACACACACACACACACACACACACACACACACACACACACACACACACACACACACTTGTTCACATGGACTATGAGAGTAGCAGTGCAGACTCACACACACTTGAGACCTATACAGTTAATTCAAAAGGTTACGCATAAACAGAGGCAGTAGAGGAGATAGAGAGAGGGGTAATGGAAGGATAGAGATGTATAGTACAGATGGAGAGAAAATACAATGGCTTCCAGAGACCCAGCGGTTCTGACACACAAAGAAACAGACTGGGTCCATATATTATTGAGTCTTCCCATCCTTCCTCTCTTTTGCTTTCTTTCCCTCGCTTTCTCTCACGCTCTCTCTCTCTCTCTCTCTCTCTCTCTCTCGCGCTCTCTCTCTTTTTTCTTCTCTTTCTCTCCGCCTGAATTCAGAGAAAAAGGCCATCGCCAGCAGACTGCTATACAGTATTAATGCACATGTGGCAGAGGGAGAGAGTTCCACACAGGGTGAGACAGGACAGGAAGAAGCTCTGTTTACTTGTCATACTGTCTTACTGTACTTCCAGCCACCTCTCACCTTGGAAACCCTTGAGAGGATATAACTTCTTGTACTCTTCAGAGTGCTGTACTGTAGGCCCAGCAATACGAGCTTTGGACAATGTATCTCGTATGTGAGGGGTTCTATAAGTTGTCACCTTGGCATCTGAGGACCTCGTCCTCCACTACTCAGCTTGCATTACAGGTGTGACAGGTATAGTAGCACCTAACCCTCCAATCCCCGCTTTCTGACCTTGTCTTTCTCTGTCTCTCTCTCTCTCTTTCTCTCTATGTCTCTCTGTCTCTCTCTCTCCCTCTCTCTTTCTATGTTTCTCTCCCGGTCTCCTGGTGACACTGCAGCTCAGCTCTGCTGTAGAGTGGCGGCGTCATGTCTGCCTGCCTGTCTGCCTGTCTGCTGTACTGTAGCCAGCTTGTTAAAGTGTGACTTCCTCTAGAGTGCTGGAGGAACATCACCCAGAGACACTCACTGTGCAGACTAAGCAGTCTCCAGAGGCTATGGACTGTGGCCATTTGCTTCTCACACACACACACACACACACACACACACACACACACACACACACACACACACACACACACACACACACACACACACACACACACACACACACACACACACACACACACACACACTTATGCGCACGCACGCAAACACACACACACATGTGCACGTACACAAATACACACCAGATCAAATCCTATTTTATTGGTTGCATACACATATTTGCAGATGTTATCGCAGGTGTAGTGAAATGCTTGTGTTTCTAGCTCCAACAGTGCAGTAATACCTAACAATAAAAAACAATACACACAAATCCCCCAAAATAAAAAGATAGAAATGGAGATACAGTTGAAGTGGGAAGTTTACATACACTTAGGTTGGAGTTATTAAAACTCGTTTTTCAACCACTCTTGTCAACAAACTATAGTTTTGGGAAGTCGGTTAGGACATCTACTTTGTGTATGACACAAGTCATTTCTCCAACAATTGTTTACAGACAGATTGTTTCACTTATAATTCACTGTATCACAATTCGAGTGGGTCAAAAGTTTACATACAATATGTTGACTGTGCCTTTAAACAGCTTGGAAAATTCCATAAATTGATGTCATGGCTTTAGAAGCTTCTGGTAGGCTAATTGACATAATTTGTGTCAATTGGAGGTGTACCTGTGGATGTATTTCAAGGCCTACCTTCAAACTCAGTGACTCTTGGCTTGACATCATGGGAAAATCAAAAGAAATCAGCCAAGACCTCAGAAAAAAAATTGTAGACCTCCACAAGTCTGGTTCATCCTTGGGAGCAATTTCCAAATGCCTGAAAGTACCACGTTCTTCTGTACAAACAATAGTACGCAAGTATAAACACCATGGGACCACGCAGCCGCTCATACCGCTCAGGAAGGAGACGCGTTCTGTCTCCTAGAGATGAACGTACTTTGGTGCGAAAAGTACAAATCAATCCCAGAACAACAGCAAAGGACCTTGTGAAGATGCTGGAGGAAACAGGTACAAAATTATCTATATCCACCGTAAAAAGAGTCCTATATCGCCATAACCTGAAAGGCCGCTCAGCAAGGAAGAAGCCACTGCTCCAAAACCGCCATAAAAGAGCCAGACTATGGTTTGCAACTACACATGGGGACAAAGATCGTACTTTTTGGAGAAATGTCCTCTGGTCTGATGAAACAAAAATAGAACTGTTTGGCCATAATGACCATTGTTATATTTGGAGGAAAAAGGGGGAGGATTGCAAGCCGAAGAACACAATCCCAACCTTGAAGCACGGGGGTGGCAGCATCATGTTGTGGGGTGCTTTGCTGCAGGAGGGCTGGTGCACTTCACCAAATAGATGGCATCATGAGGGAGAAAAATGATGTGGATATATTGAACAACATCTCAAGACATCAGTCAGGAAGTTAAAGCTTGGCCGCAAATAGGTCTTCCAAATGGACATTGACCCCAAGCATACTTCCAAAGTTGTGGCAAAATAGCTTAACTTCTTTGGGCTGCAAGCCCGAAGCCGGGCACAATATGACAACAGCCACTTCAAGTGCAGGGCGCGAAATTCAAAATATATTTTTTAGAAATATTTAACTTTCACACATTAACAAGTCCAATACAGCATATGAAAGATAAACATCTTGTGAATCCAGCCAACATGTCCGATTTTTAAAATGTTTTACAGCGAAAACACCACATTTATGTTAGCTCACCACCAAATACAAAAAAGGACAGACATTTTTCACAGCACAGGTAGCATGCACAAAACCAACCTAACTAACCAAGAACCAACCAAACTAACCAAGAAACGACTTCATCAGATGACAGTCTTATAACATGTTATTCAATAAATCTATGTTTTGTTCGAAAAATGTGCATATTTGAGCTATAAATCAGTTTTACATTGCAGCTACCATCACAGCTACCGTCAGAAATAGCACCGAAGCAGCCAGAGTAATTACAGACACCAACGTCAAATACCTAAATACTCATCATAAAACATTTCTGAAAAATACATGGTGTACAGCAAGTGAAAGACAGGCATCTTGTGATTCCAGCCAATATTTCCGATTTCTTAAGTGTTTTACAGCGAAAACACAATATAGCATTATATTAGCTTACCACAATAGCCAGAAACACAAGCCATTTACCAGCAGCAAAAGTTAGCGATCGTAACAAACCAGCAAAAGATATATAATTTTTGACTAACCTTGATAAGCTTCATCAGATGACAGTCCTATAACATCAGGTTATACATACACTTATGTTTTGTTCGAAAATGTGCATATTTAGAGCTGAAATCAGTGGTTATACATTGTGCTAACGTAGCATCTTTTTCCCACAACGTCCGGATATTATGACACTCACATATTCTGACCAAATAACTATTCATAAACATTACTAAAAAATACATGTTGTATAGGAAATGATAGATACACTAGTTCTTAATGCAATCGCCGTGTTAGAATTCTAAAAATAACTTCATTACGACATGCAGTTTACGTTATGGCGAGAGCGTGCCCAAAATCTGGGCGCAAACTACTAGTTCACATGTTCGACAGATATATGAAATAGCATCATAAAATGGGTCCTACTTTTGATGATCTTCCATCAGAATGTTGTACAAGGGGTCCTTTGTCCAGAACAATCGTTGTTTGGATTTAGAATGTCCTCTTCTCCAGTCAATTAGCACGGAAAGCTAGCAAAGTGGCGCGAAGCTCTCCTTCCTGAACATACGTAGACAAAGCAACACGCCTAACGTCCCGAAAAATTTTCACTAATCTAATAAAACTATATTGAAAAAACATACTTTACGATGATATTGTCACATGTATCAAATAAAATCAAAGCCGGAGATATTAGTCGTCCATAACGACAGCTTTACAGAAGGTAATACCAGGTCACTTCTTGCGCGTTCCAGAAAACAGGAAATTGGGGTCACGTCATGCCAAGAGCTTTTATTCGACCTCAGATCATGTTATACACTCCATTTCTTCTCTCATTGCCTGTTGACATCTAGTGGAAGGCGTATGAAGTGCATGTATACTAATAAATATCAAGCACATTTATAGGCAGGCCCTAGAACAGAGCATCGATTTCAGATTTTCCACTTCCTGTCAGGAAGTTTGCTGCAAAATGAGTTCTGTTTTACTCACAGATATAATTCAAACGGATTTAGAAACTAGAGAGTGTTTTCTATCCAATAGTAATAATAATATGCATATTGTACGAGCAAGAATTGAGTACGAGGCTGTTTGAAATAGGCACCTTTTATCCAGGCTACTCAATACTGCCCCTGCAGCCCAAAGAGGTTAAGGACACCAAAGTCAAGGTATTGGAGTGGCCATCACAGAGCCCTGACCTCAATCCTATAGTAAATTTGTGGGCGGAACTGAAAAAGCGTGTGCGAGTAAGGAGGCCTACAAACCTGACTTAGTTACACCAGCTCTGTCAGGAGGAATGGGCCAATAATTCACACAACTTATTGTGGGAAGCTTGTGGAAGGCTACCCAAAACATTTGACCCAAGTTAAAGGCAATGCTACCAAATACTAATTGAGTGTATGTAAACTTCTGACCCACTGGGAATGTGATGAAAGAAATAAAATCGAACTGAAACAAGGAGGGACTACCTGGACTTGCCCAATAAGAAATGCTTGTTTTCGGTTTTCCGTTGAAAAATATTTTCTATGCCGTGCACTATGGAACACAACCAAGTTTATGTGGCACTTGATTATATTATCTCTGAGGGGAACAGTCTGACACAGACATTGTGAGATGCTTTCGAAAAAATGTCTGTGTTTGTCATTTCAATTGTCCTCTGCAAGGCACTTGATTCAAAATGACTTTGGAATTCAGGATATGAAGATTACATAAAACCTGATTACGACCACCACCTCGTGGACGGCGTTGTCACAAAAAAGAGGCTTTAAAGAATTACATCCTACAGTTAAGTAGTAATTCAGTTGTTTATGGAAATAGCTCTCAATTTCTGTATTCTTGATCTTTCTATAGCCCGGAGATATAAGACGATACAGATAGCAGTCAGGCTATGGATGGAGAGGAAGTTGCAGCAGCAGGGGGACCATATTTGGGCATCCATCCCATGTGCCCCAGCGTGTGTAAGTTACAGTTCTGTGATCCAACTCCCTCACTGTTCCATACAGCTCCAAGGCTGACTAATGGCTGCTAGAGGAGCTGATGAGACAGCGGCGTCAGGCATTGTCTCCCTGCTGAGATCGGTGCCGCCCTGAGATCAAGAGCGGCTCATCAGGTCTAGCTCTGACACCGCCGGCATTCAGCCAGAAGAAAGAGAGCGATAGAGAAAGAGACAACGGGAGAGAAAGAGGAGAGAGAGACCTCCACCCTTCCGCCAGACAAATTAGCATCACAAACCGCCTCGACTCTGCCTATTAATAATTCAATTATCTCTCCACCATTGCCTCGTCCATCTATCATGCCGCCCTCGGCTTGTTTGGTCCTTTCTCTGAAACACCTGCAGCGCTTAGGGAGCAGCCCCTCAGGGATCGGCTCGCTGGGGCTGCTGCACGAGAGGGAGACCCACTTACGGCAGCTAACTACCTGTGAAGAAGCAGAATTCCAAAACTTAAAGAGAAAAGATGATTTAAAGGTTCCCCTCACCGCACCTCTGAGGTTTCTGCTGCAGGCTATAGGACCTGCAGGTTATGTTTGGTGTGTTTTATTGTCTTGTGTTGAGGCAGACTCAGATGAGATTAAAAAGGCTGAGGAGGGAGGGTTGATGCGCTGGTTTTTGACAGTCAGTTTGCAGTCAGTGGTGTATTTATAATGGTTTTTTTAATCTGTTGGGATAATGTTATTTGAAGAGTCAGTTCCCCAATTGTACTCCCCTATCTTTACACTTCTCCCATTGTCTCTCAGTCTGTTTCTCCCCCATGTGTCTCTCTCTTGCTATCCCCATCTCTCTCAAACCCCTATTTCTCTCCCCACCTCTCCCCCTCTCTCTCTCCCCATCTCTCTGTCAGTCAGCCAGCTGATATCTACAGTACAATAGCTGTCTCTATGTACAGAGGATCATATTTCACCATTACCCTCTTCTGAAATGTGGATGGAGGGATGAGAGACCGTGGGGCCTGAGTATCTCTCTTCTGTCACATGCTCTCCCTCTCTATACATCCGTACTCCTTCACTTGTTTCTTACTGCCCCTCTTTACATGGCTGTAAGCTGCACTGTTTTCAGAACATCCCCTGTCCATGATACCTAATGCCTAGGTCCTGTGTATTAGGCTGCAACTGATAGAGATGTTATTGTATATGGATAGTCTCTGTTGTGTGGTAATATGGTCGTTTTACCAGATGTCTTTATCCAGAGTGACCTACAGTCACAGTTAACACATTCATACAGTATGTGACTGTGTTGGGAATGGAGCCCACAACCCTGGTGTTGCCAGCACTATGATCCCACCAACCAAGCCATCTGGACCATGTGGGTAGAGGTGAGCGGTGTAGCATCATGATCACATAGCATTGCATTACCCCATACACTGAAAAAACATTAATGTGGATTCCCAAACAAAACTGCAATCATTTATTGAGGTTGACATGAATGAACAAATATAGTAGAATATAACATGAGACATGAGAACTGTACTTGTAGAGTTGAACGTCTACAACCCCAAAACCACCGCCACCCACTCTCCTCTGAGGATTGTCTGAGACTGTCTATGGTGGGGTAACTAGAGAGAGACAGTCTGCATAAGAGAACGCCTACTGCTCTACAGACAATTGTATGAAAAAGGAGGTTAACTCTAGTATTGTATAAAGGAGTTTAACTCTAGTATTGTATAAAGGAGGTTAACTAAAGTATTGTATGATAAAGGAGGTTAACTCTAGTATTGTATGATAAAGAAGTTTAACTCTAGTATTGTATGATGAAGGAGGTTAACTATAGCATTGTATCATAAAGGAGGTTAACTCTAGTATTGTATGATAAAGGAGGTTAACTCTAGTAGTGTATGATAAAGGAGGTTAACTATAGTATTGTATTGGTACCTGTACCCATGATAAAGGAGGTTAACTCTGGTATTGTATGATAAAATAGATTAACTCTAGTATTGTATGATAAAGGAGGTTAACTCTAGTATTGTATGATAAAGGAGGTTAACTCTAGTATTGTATGATAAAGGAGGTTAACTCTAGTATTGTATCATAAAGGAGGTTAACTATAGTATTGTATGATAAAGGAGGTTAACTCTAGTATTGTATGATAAAGGAGGTTAACTCTAGTATTGTATGATAAAAGAGGTTAACTCTAGTATTGTATGGGTACCTGTACCCATGATAAAGGAGGTTAACTCTGGTATTGTATGATAAAGGAGGTTAACTCTAGTATTGTATGATAAAGGAGGTTAACTCTGGTATTGTATGGGTACCTGTACCTATCATAAAGGAGGTTAACTATAGTATTGTATGATAAAGGAGGTTAACTCTGGTATTGTATCATAAAGGAGGTTAACTATAGTATTGTATGATAAAGGAGGTTGACTCTGGCGAAGTATGATAAAGGAGGTTAACTCTAGTATTGTATGAAAAGGAGGTTAACTCTAGTATTGTATGATAAAGGAGGTTAACTCTAGTATTGTAAGATAAAGGAGGTTAACTTTAGCAGTGTATGATAAAGGAGGTTACCTCTAGTAGTGTATGATAAAAGAGGTTAACTATAGTATTGTATGATAAAGGAGGTTAACTCTAGTATTGTATTGATACCTGTACCCATGACAAAGGAGGTTAACTCTAGTATTGTATGATAAAGCAGATTAACTCTAGTATTGTATGATAAAGGAGGTTAACTCTAGTATTGTAAGATAAAGGAGTTTAACTCTAGTATTGTAAGATAAAGGAGTTTAACTCTAGTATTGTATCATAAAGGAGGTTAACTATGGTATTGTATGATGAAGGAGGTTAACTCTAGTATTGTATGATAAAGGAGTTTAACTCTAGTATTGTATGATAAAAGAGGTTAACTCTAGTATTGTATGATAAAGGAGGTTAACTCTGGTATTGTATGGGTACCTGTACCCATGATAAAGGAGGTTAACTCTGGTATTGTATGATAAAAGAGGTTAACTCTAGTATTGTATGATAAAGGAGGTTAACTCTGGTATTGTATGGGTACCTGTACCCATGATAAAGGAGGTTAACTCTGGTATTGTATGATAAAAGAGGTTAACTCTGGTATTGTATCATAAAGGAGATAACTATAGTATTGTATGATAAAGGTGGTTAACTCTGGCGAAGTATGATAAAGGAGGTTAACTCTAGTATTGTAAGAAAAGGAGGTTAACTCTGGTATTGTATCATAAAGGAGGTTAACTATAGTATTGTATGATAAAGGAGGTTAACTTTGGCGAAGTATGATAAAGGAGGTTAACTCTAGTATTGTATGATAAAGGAGGTTAACTCTGGTATTGTATCATAAAGGAGGTTAACTATAGTATTGTATGATAAAGGAGGTTAACTCTGGTATTGTATCATAAAGGAGGTTAACTATAGTATTGTATGATAAAGGAGGTTAACTCTGGTGAAGTATGATAAAGGAGGTTAACTATAGTATTGTATGATAAAGGAGGTTAACTCTAGTATTGTATGATAAAGGAGGTTAACTCTAGTATTGTATGATAAAGGAGGTTAACTCTAGTATTGTATGAAAAGGAGGTTAACTCTAGTATTGTATGATAAAGGAGGTTAACTCTAGTATTGTATGATAAAGGAGGTTAACTTTTGTATTGTATGATAAAGGAGGTTAACTCTGGTATTGTATGATAAAGGAGGTTAACTCTAGTATTGTATCATAAAGGAGGTTAACTTCAGTCTTTTATGATAAAGGAGGTTAACTCTGGTATTGTATGATAAAGGAGGTTAACTCTAGTATTGTATGATAAAAGAGGTTAACTCTAGTATTGTATGATAAAGGAGGTTAACTCTAGTATTGTATGATAAAGGAGGTCAACTCTAGTAATGTATGATAAAGGAGGTTAACTCTGGTGAAGTATGATAAAGGAGGTTAACTCTGGTGAAGTATGATAAAGGAGGTTAACTCTAGTATTGTATGATAAAAGAGGTTAACTCTAGTATTGTATGATAAAGGAGGTTAACTCTAGTACTGTATGATAAAAGAGGTTAACTCTAGTATTGTATGATAAAGGAGGTTAACTCTAGTATTGTATGATAAAGGAGGTTAACTCTAGTATTGTATGATAAAGGAGGTTAACTCTAGTATTGTATGATAAAGGAGGTCAACTCTGGTATTGTATGATAAAATAGATTAACTCTAGTATTGTATGATAAAGGGGCTTAACTATAGTATTGTATGGGTACATGTACCCATGATAAAGGAGTCTAACTCTAGTATTGTATGATAAAGGAGGTTAACTCTAGTATTGTATGGGTACCTGTACCCATGACAAAAGAGGTTAACTCTGGTATTGTATGATAAAGGAGGTTAACTCTGGTATTGTATCATAAAGGAGGTTAACTTCAGTCTTGTATGATAAAGGAGGTTAACTCTGGTATTGTATGATAAAGGAGGTTAACTCTGGTATTGTATCATAAAGGAGGTTAACTATAGTATTGTATGATAAAGGAGGTCAACTCTGGTATTGTATCATAAAGGAGGAAAACTCTAGTATTGTATGATAAAGGAGGTTAACTCTAGCATTGTACAATAAAGGAGGTTAACTATAGTATTGTGTGATAAAGGAGGTTAACTCTAGTATTGTATCAAAAAGGAGGTTAACTATAGTATTGTATGAGAAAGGAGGTTAACTCTAGTATTGTATGGGTACCTGCACCCATGATAAAGGAGGTTAACTCTAGTATTGTATGATAAAGGAGGTTAACTCTGGTATTGTATGATAAAGGAGTTTAACTCTAGTATTGTATCATAAAGGAGGATAACTCTAGTATTGTATTAAAAATTAGATTAACTCTGGTGAAGTATGATAAAGGAGGTTAACTCTAGTATTGTATGATAAAGGAGGTTAACTCTAGTATTGTATGATAAAGGAGGTTAACTCTAGTATTGTATGATAAAGGAGGTTAACTCTAGTATTGTATGATAAAGGAGGTTAACTCTAGTATTGTATTAAAAAAGGAGGTTAACTCTGGTATTATATGATAAAGGAGGTTAACTCTGGTATTGTATGATAAAGGAAGTTAACTCTAGTATTGTATTAAAAAGGAGGTTAACTCTGGTATTGTATGATAAAGGAGATTAACTCTAGTATTGTATCATACAGGAGGTTAACTATAGTATTGTATGATAAAGGAGGTTGACTCTGGCGAAGTATGATAAAGGAGGTTAACTCTAGTATTGTATGAAAAGGAGGTTAACTCTAGTATTGTATGATAAAGGAGGTTAACTCTAGTATTGTAAGATAAAGGAGGTTAACTCTAGTATTGCATGATAAAGGAGGTTAACTCTAGTATTGTATGATAAAGGAGATAACTCTAGTATTGTATGATAAAAGAGGTTAACTATAGTATTGTATGATAAAGGAGGTTAACTCGAGTATTGTATTGGTACCTGTACCCATGATAAAGGAGGTTAACTCTGGTATTGTATGATAAAATAGATTAACTCTAGTATTGTATGATAAAGGAGGTTAACTCTAGTATTGTATGATAAAGGAGGTTAACTCTAGTATTGTATGATAAAGGAGGTTAACTCTAGTATTGTATGATAAAGGAGGTTAACTCTAGTATTGTATGATAAAGGAGGTTAACTCTAGTATTGTATGATAAAGGAGGTTAACTCTAGTATTGTATGATAAAGGAGTTTAACTCTAGTATTGTATCATAAAGGAGGTTAACTCTAGTATTGTATCATAAAGGAGGTTAACTCTAGTATTGTAAGATAAAGGAGGTTAACTCTAGTATTGTAAGATAAAGGAGTTTAACTCTAGTGTTGTATGAGAAAGGAGGTTAACTCTAGTATTGTATGGGTACCTGTACCCATGATAAAGGAGGTTAACTCTGGTATTGTATGATAAAAGAGGTTAACTCTAGTATTGTATGATAAAGGAGGTTAACTCTGGTATTGTATGGGTACCTGTACCCATGATAAAGGAGGTTAACTCTAGTATTGTATGATAAAGGAGGTTAACTCTGGTATTGTATCATAAAGGAGATAACTATAGTATTGTATGATAAAGGCGGTTAACTCCGGCGAAGTATGATAAAGGAGGTTAACTCTAGTATTGTAAGAAAAGGAGGTTAACTCTAGTATTGTATGATAAAGGAGGTTAACTATAGTATTGTATGATAAAGGAGGTTAACTCTGGCGAAGTATGATAAAGGAGGTTAACTCTAGTATTGCATGAAAAGGAGATTAACTCTAGTATTGTATGATAAAGGAGGTTAACTATAGTATTGTATGATAAAGGAGGTTAACTCTGGTATTGTGTGATAAAGGAGATTAACTATAGTATTGTATAATAAAGGAGGTTAACTTTTGTATTGTATGATAAAGGAGGTTAACTCTAGTATTGTAGGAAAAGGAGGTTAACTCTAGTATTGCATGATAAAGGAGGTTAACTATAGTATTGTATGATAAAGGAGGTTAACTTTTGTATGGTATGATAAAGGAGGTTAACTCTGGCATTGTATGATAAAGGAGGTTAACTCTAGTATTGTATCAAAAAGGAGGTTAACTATAGTCTTGTATGATAAAGGAGGTTAACTCTGGTGAAGTATGATACAGGAGGTTAACTCTAGTATTGTATCATAAAGGAGGTTAACTCTAGTATTGTATGATAAAGGAGTTTAACTCTAGTATTGTATGATAAAGGAGGTCAACTCTAGTAATGTATGATAAAGGAGGTTAACTCTGGTGAAGTATGATAAAGGAGGTTAACTCTAGTATTGTATGATAAAGGAGGTTAACTCTAGTATTGTATGATAAAGGAGGTCAACTCTGGTATTGTATGATAAAATAGATTAACTCTAGTATTGTATGATAAATGAGGTTAACTCTAGTATTGTATGATAAAGGAGGTTAACTCTAGTATTGTATGATAAAGGAGGTTAACTCTAGTATTGTATGATAAAGGAGGTCAACTCTGGTATTGTATGATAAAATAGATTAACTCTAGTATTGTAAGATAAAGGAGTCTAACTATAGTATTGTATGGGTACATGTACCCATGATAAAGGAGGTTAACTATATTATTGTATGATAAAGGAGGTTAACTCTAGTATTGTAAGATAAAGGAGTCTAACTCTAGTATTGTATGAGAAAGGAGGTTAACTCTAGTATTGTATGGGTACCTGTACCCTTGATAAAAGAGGTTAACTATAGTATTGCATGATAAAGGAGGTTAACTCTGGTATTGTATGATAAAGGAGGTTAACTCTAGTATTGTATCACAAAGGAGGTTGACTATAGTATTGTATGATAAAGGAGGTTAACTCTGGTGAAGTATGATAAAGGAGAAAAACTCTAGTATTGTATGATAAAGGAGGTTAACTCTAGCATTGTACAATAAAGGAGGTTAACTATAGTATTGTGTGATAAAGGAGGTTAACTCTAGTATTGTATCAAAAAGGAGGTTAACTATAGTATTGTATGAGAAAGGAGGTTAACTCTAGTATTGTATGGGTACCTGTACCCATGATAAAGGAGATTAACTCTAGTATTGTATGATAAAGGAGGTTAACTCTGGTATTGTATGATAAAGGAGTTTAACTCTAGTATTGTATCATAAAGGAGGATAACTCTAGTATTGTATTAAAAATTAGATTAACTCTGGTGAAGTATGATAAAGGAGGTTAACTCTAGTATTGTATGATAAAGGAGGTTAACTCTAGTATTGTATGATAAAGGAGGTTAACTCTAGTATTGTATGATAAAGGAGGTTAACTCTAGTATTGTATGATAAAGGAGGTTAACTCTAGTATTGTATGATAAAGGAGGTCAACTCTGGTATTGTATGATAAAATAGATTAACTCTGGTATTGTAAGATAAAGGAGTCTAACTCTAGTATTGTATGATAAAGGAGGTTAACTCTAGTATTGTAAGATAAAGGAGGTTAACTCTAGTATTGTATGATAAAGGAGGTTAACTCTAGTATTGTATGATAAAGGAGGTTAACTTTGGTATTGTATGATAAAGGAGGTTAACTCTGGTATTGTATCATAAAGGAGGTTAACTCTAGTATTGTATGATAAAGGAGGTTAACTCTGGTATTGTATCATAAAGGAGGTTAACTCTAGTATTGTATGATAAAGGAGGTTAACTCTGGTATTGTATGATAAAGGAGGTTAACTCTGGTATTGTATCATAAAGGAGGTTAACTTTGGTGAAGTATGATAAAGGAGGTTAACTCTAGTATTGTATGATAAAGGAGGTTAACTCTAGTATTGTATGATAAAAGAGGTTAACTCTAGTATTGTATGATAAAGGAGGTTAACTCTAGTATTGTATGATAAAGGAGGTTAACTCTATTATTGTATCATAAAGGAGGTTAACTCTAGTATTGTACGAGAAAGGGGGTTAACTATAGTATTGTATGGGTACATGTACCTATGATAAAGGAGGTTAACTATAGTAGTGTATGATAAAGGAGGTTAACTCTAGTATTGTATGATAAAGGAGGTTAACTCTAGTATTGTATCATAAAGGAGGTTAACTATAGTATTGTATGATAAAAGAGGTTAACTCTAGTATTGTATGATAAAGGAGGTTAACTCTAGTATTGTATGATAAAGGAGGTTAACTCTAGTATTGTATGATAAAGGAGGTTAACTCTAGTATTGTATGATAAAGGAGGTTAACTCTAGTATTGTATGATAAAGGAGGTTAACTCTAGTATTGTAAGATAAAGAAGGTTAACTCTAGTATTGTATGATAAAGGAGGTTAACTTTAGCAGTGTATGATAAAGGAGGTTACCTCTAGTAGTGTATGATAAAAGAGGTTAACTATAGTATTGTATGATAAAGCAGGTTAACTCTAGTATTGTATTGGTACCTGTACCCATGATAAAGGAGGTTAACTCTAGTATTGTATGATAAAGGAGGTTAACTCTAGTATTGTATGATAAAGGAGGTTAACTCTAGTATTGTATGATAAAGGAGGTTAACTCTAGTAT
>NC_052347.1:17785346-17921567 GCF_016432855.1 Salvelinus namaycush | reverse complement strand
TGTATGGATAAAGGGAGGTTAACTCTAGTATTGTATCATAAAGGAGGTTAACTCTAGTATGTATGATAAAGGAGGTTACTCTAGTATTGTAAGATAAAGGAGTTTAACTCTAGTATTGTAAGATAAAGGAGTTTAACTCTGTATTGTATCATAAAGGAGGTTAACTCTAGGATTGTATCATAAAGGAGGTTAACTCTAGTATTGTATGAGAAAGGAGGTTAACTCTAGTATTGTATGGGTACCTGTACCCATGATAAGGAGATTAACTCTAGTATTGTATGATAAAGGAGGTTAACTCTGGTATTGTATCATAAAGAGATAACTATAGTATTGTATGATAAAGGGCGTTAACTCTGGCGAAGTATGATAAAGGAGGTTAACTCTAGTATTGTAAGAAAAGGAGGTTAACTCTAGTATTGTATGATAAAGGAGGTTAACTATAGTATTGTATGATAAAGGAGGTTAACTCTGGCGAAGTATGATAAAGGAGGTTAACTCTAGTATTGTATGAAAGGAATTAACTCTAGTATTGTATGATAAAGGAGGTTAACTATAGTATGTATGATAAAGGAGGTTAACTCTGGTATTGTGTGATAAAGGAGATTAACTATAGTTTGTATTAAGGAGGTTACTTTTGTATTGTATGATAAAGGAGGTTAACTCTAGTATTGTATGAAAAGGAGGTTAACTCTAGTATTGCATGATAAGGAGGTTAACTATAGTATGTATGATAAAGGAGGTTAACTTTTGTATTGTATGATAAAGGAGGTTACTCTGGATTGTATGATAAAGAGGTTAACTCTAGTATTGTATCAAAAGGAGGTTAACTATAGTATTGTATGATAAAGGAGGTTAACTCTGGTGAAGTATGATCACGGAGGTTAACTCTAGTATGTATCATAAAGGAGGTTAACTCTAGTATTGTATGATAAGGAGTTTAACTCTAGTTAATGTATGATAAAGGAGGTTAACTCTGGTGAAGTATGATAAAGGAGGTTAACTCTGGTGAAGTATGATAAGAGGTTAACTCTAGTATTGTATGATAAAGGAGGTGCCTGGTATTGTATGATAAAGGAGGTTAACTCTAGTAGTGTATGGATAAAGGAGGTTAACTCTAGTATTGTATGATAAAGGAGGTTAACTCTAGTATTGTATGATAAAGGAGGTTATCTAGTTGTATGATAAGAGTAATCTAGTATTGTATAAAGGAGATCAACTCTGGTATTGTATGATAAAGAGGTTAACTCTAGTATTGTAACGGGAAGAGTTGGTTACTATAGATTGTATGGGTACATGTACCCATGATAAAGGAGGTAACTATATATTGTATGATAAAGGAGTTAACTCTAGTATTGTAAGATAAAGGAGTCTAATTCTAGTATTGTATGAGAAAGGAGGTTAACTCTAGTATTGTATGGGTACCTGTACCCATGATAAAAGAGTTAACTATAGTATTGATGATAAAGAGGTTAACTCTGGTATTGTATGTAAAGGAGTTAACTCTAGTATTGTATCATAAAGGAGGTTAACTATAGTATTGTATGATAAAGGAGGTTAACTCTGGTGAAGTATGATAAAGGAGAAAAACTCTAGTATTGTATGATAAAGGAGGTTAACTCTAGCATTGTACATAAAGGAGGTTAACTATAGTATTGTGTGATAAAGGAGGTTAACTCTAGTATTGTATCAAAAAGGAGGTTAACTATAGTATTGTATGAGAAAGGAGGTTAACTCTAGTATTGTATGGGTACCTGTACCCATGATAAAGGAGATTAACTCTAGTATTGTATGATAAAGGAGGTTAACTCTGTTATTGTATGATAAAGGAGTTTAACTCTAGTATTGTATCATAAGAGAGGATAACTCTAGTATTGTATTAAAAATTAGATTAACTCTGGTGAAGTATGATAAAGGAGGTTAACGCTAGTATTGTATGATAAAGGAGGTTAACTCTAGTATTGTATGATAAGGAGGTTAACTCTAGTATTGTATGATAAAGGAGGTTAACTCTGGTATTGTATGATAAAGGAGTTAACTCTGGTATTGTATGATAAAGGAGGTTAACTTTGGTGAAGTATGTAAAGGAGGTTACTCTGAGTATTGTATCATAAGGAGGTTAACTCTAGTATTGTTATAAGGAGGTTAACTCTAGTATTGTATAGAAGGAGGTTAACTCTAGTATTGTATGATAAAGGAGGTTAACTCTATTCTTGTATCATAAAGGAGGTTAACTCTAGTATGTACGAGAAAGGGGTTAACTATAGTATTGTATGGGACATGTACCTACATGATAAAGGAGGTTAACTATATTTATTGTATGATAAAGGAGGTTAACTCTAGTATGTATGATAAGGAGGTTAACTCTAGTATTGTATCATAAAGGAGGTTAACTCAGTATTGTATGATAAAGGAGGTTAACTCTAGTATTGTAAGATAAAGGATTTAACTCTAGTATTGTAAGATAAAGGAGTTAACTCTAGTATTGTATCATAAAAGGAGGTTAACTCTAGTATTGTTCATAAAAGGAGGTTAACCTAGTATTGTAGATAAAGGAGGTTAACTCTAGTATTGTAAGATAAGAAGGTTAACTCTAGTATTGTATGATAAAGAGTAACTTAGCAGTGTAGGATATAAGGAGGTTACTCTAGTAGTGTATGATAAAAGAGGTTAACTATATTATTGTAGATAAAGCAGGTAATCTAGTATTGTATTGGTACTGTACCCATGAAAAGGGAGGTTAACTCTAGTATTGTATGATAAAGGAGGTTAACTCTAGTATTGATGATAAAGGGGTTAACTCTAGTATTGTATGATAAAGGAGGTTAACTCTAGTATTGTATGATAAAGGAGGTTAACTCTAGTATTGTATGATAAAGGAGGTTAACTCTGGTATTGTATGATAAAATAGGTTAACTCTGGTATTGTAAGATAAAGGAGTCTAACTCTAGTATTGTATGATAAAGGAGGTTATCTAGTATTGTATCATAAAGGAGGTTAACTCTAGTATTGTATCATAAAGGAGGTTAACTTCTTAGTATTTGTAAGATAAAGGAGTTAACTCTAGTATTGTAAGATAAAGGAGTTTACTCTAGTATTGTATGAAAAGGGTAACTCTAGTATTGTATGGTCCTGTACCTGATAAAGGAGGTTAACTCTGTATGTATGATAAAAGAGGTTAACTCTAGTATTGTATGAAAAGGAGGTTAACTCTAGTATTGTATGGGTACTGTACCATGATAAAGAGAGTTAACTCTAGTATTGTATGATAAAGGAGGTTAACTCTGGTATTGTATAAGGAGGTTAACTCTAGTATTGTATCATAAAGGAGGTTAACTCTAGTATTGTATGATAAAGGAGGTTAACTCTAGTATTGTAAGATAAAGGAGTTTACTAGTATTGTAAGATAAAGGAGTTTAACTCGTAGTATTGTTATCATAAAGGAGGTTAAACTCTAGTAACATTTAAGTTCCCTCTAAGCTCCTTGGAAGGCTGTGGAGTTATGGAGCTTTCCCCAGAATAGTATTTGGGATTTCGAGAGAGTGTGGGTTTCTGTTACCTCGTGTCCCCATGTCTGTGTGTTGGAATAGGTGTGGGAACCTGTGATGGGGCGTGTATGCCACTGTTTGTGTGTGCGGTGCCAGCATGCCAAAGAGAATGGGGCCTGCTGATCATAATTTAGCTGTTGAGCAGAGTGGTGCTCGTGGCAGCTAGTCTCTTGCATTGTGTGTGTGTGTGTGTGTGTCCAATGATATAGCCTGCTGTGACTCACCATTTGCTGACGTGACTGGCTGGCTCTGAGGGGACCTGCTGAAGGGAGAGCCAGGGAGTAAGGGGATGGATTAAGGATTTTGAGCAGAGAACAGGTCACTTTCACCAGAGTCTGCAGCAGCCGAGAGGGAGAGGGCCCATCACAGCACTTCCTTTAACTTCTTATGGCTGGGTGGCAGTATTGAGTAGCTTGGATGAAAAGGTGCCCAGAGTAAACTGCCTGCTACTCGGGCTCAGAGGCTAAGATATGGATATTATTAGTAGATTTGGATAGAAAACACTCTGACGTTTCTAAAACTGTTTGAATGATGTCTGTGAGAACCTGAGGAAAAAATCCAACCAGGAAGTGGGAAATCTGAGGTTTGTAGGTTTGCCTATCCAATATACAGTGGGATATTGGTCCTATTGCACTTCCCAAGGCTTCCACTAGATGTCAACAGTCTTTAGAACCTTGTTTGATGCTTCTACTATGAATAATGAGGGAAGGAGAGCTCTGAGTCAGGTGTCTGGCACGAGCTGAACATGCACGCTCACGTGAGAGTGACCTGCTTTCCATTGCATTTCTGAAGACAAAGGAATTCTCCGTTGAAACATTATTGAAGATTTATGTTAAAAACATCCTAAAGATTGATTCTATACATCGTTTGACATGTTTCTACAAACTGTGATGGAATTGTGCATCATGACCTGTGCATCATGAATGTGGATTACTGGCCTGATCGCGCAAACAAAATTAAGGTATTTGGACTATATCGAACAAAACAAACATTTATGGTGGAACTGGGATTCCTGGGAGTGCATTCTGATGAAGATCATCAACGGTAGTGAATATTTATAATGCTATTTCTGACTTCTGTTGACTCCAAAACATGGCGGATATCTTTATGGCTTATTTGGGCTCTGAGCGCTGTACTCAGATTATAGCATGGTGTGCTTTTTCCGGTAAGTTTTTTTTAAAAAATCTGACACTGCGGTTGCATTAAGGAGAAGTTTATCTAAAGTTCCATGTTTAATACTTGTATCTTTTATCAATATTTATTATGAGTATTTCTGTAAATTGATGTGGCTCTCTGCAAAATCACCAGATGTTTTGGAAGCAAAACATCACTGAACATAACGCGCCAATGTAAACTAAGATTTTTGGATATAAATATGAACTTTACCGAACAAAACATACATGTATTGTGTAACATGAAGTCCTATGAGTGTCATCTGATGAAGATCATCAAAGGTTAGTGATTAATTTTATCTCTATTTCTGCTTTTCGTGACTCCTCTCTTTGGCTGGAAAAATGGCTGGGTTTTTTGTGACTAGGTGCAGACCTAACATAATCATTTGGTGTGCTTTCGTCGTAAAGCCTTTTTGAAATCGGACACTGTGGTGGGATTAACAACAAGTTTATCTTTAAAATGGTGTGAAATACTTGTATGTCTGAGGAATTTTAATTATGAGATTTCTGTTTTGAATTTGGTGCCCTGCACTTTCACTGGCTGTTGTCATATCGATCCCGTTAACGGGATCTCAGCCATAAGAAGTTGGCATTGGGCCAGTAACTGAAAGGCAGCTGGTTCGAATCCCAGAGCCGACTAGGTGGGGGAAAAAATCTGTGTCTTCCCTTGAGCTAGGCACTTAACCCTAATTGCTCCTGTAAGTTGCTCTGGATAAGAGCATCTGCTAAATGACTCGAATGTCAAATTTAGCTGCCATTTAATAATAATAAATAAATAAAAATGTTTTGTATAGCACCTTTCAATACAAGCAACAGTGCTTCACATCATAAAACAACATAAAATATACGTACTAACAAAGACAGGAGGAAGGACAAAGATACAAGATGGATAATTAAAATCATGCATTAAACACATTGTTATAAAAATGTTTTCAGCAGGGATTTAAAAAGGCACTGAATCTGCAAGCCAGATCTCCTGCTCTGGTGACTCAGAGGGCTCACACACACAGGGCACTCCCAGCCCACACAGCAGGATCTTCATTGTGTAAAGTGTAGGTAAACACAGGTTAGCCTCGCCTTAAAATCTGTCCATCCATCTCTCTTTATCTTGCTTTCTTCCAGAATTGTCTTTAAGAATGTAGAAAAGGGATACATTTGCGCTATAAATGTGTAATACCAATCCAACAAATGACTATGTAGCCTTCTTGTTGCCCTGTACCCCGAATCAGGAGAAACACAAGGTCTAGTCTAGGACTGCTCTGGCCAGCCTCAAAACCACCAATTAATTTCTCAAGACCCAAATATCCTCTTCATATGCTGATACTTCCTGTCTGGATGAATGACTGCTTTGTTGCCATGGTGGTTGGCCTGATATGCTTGGCTGGCTGGCTATAACTATTATGCTAATGTAGTCTGTTTATGAGGAGGTGATAGTGGGGCTGTTTACTGTGAATGAATGGTCTCTAGGAAGTTGTATCAGAAGAGCGAGCCTCCTGCTGTTTTAATAATTTCAAGGTGGTCGTGTTGTTGCCGCAACGTTTGATTTCCGACAGTGTCTGTTTCCATGAAGCTGTCGTCGGTTACCATGGTATAGTTGCCGGGAGTGATTGTCACAGTTCAGCAAGCTAAACAGGTTTGTAAAAGGTCTCCTGGTGTCGTAAAATGCATCTGGAAAACTTAAAGTTGAGCGTGTGTGCTTTTTATTTTTCTGTGTGACCTGTCCCCACATCACTTCCGGTCAACAAGTCTCTGACTGTCGCTGATTACAACTTCAATAGGCTAAGTACTGTTAGTTACCATGGACACTGTGTTACTAGGGCCCAGGGGCGCTGTAATGTGTTTTTGTCATAGTGATTACAGAACATGACTTGTTGGCTCAAAGGAATGGCAAACAAACATCTTCTAGGCTACACAGCTCATAAGACTTGAGTGAGTTTTCCTCCCAACCCAAGATTAAGATACGACACTGTCTCTGGGGGAAACGGTCTCCATGGGTAACCAACTAGGTGTTCTTTTGGCCTGTGATGAAGTAACTGCGATTGTCTGTGTAGCTCTGTTTTTACTCGCTGTGATATGAGTCGGTATGAACTGATAGGGACACTACTGTGTGTGATTTGTGTGTTATTGAGTGGGGATTTTCTACTGACTGCATTGGCTGTATAAGGGTTTCTCTTTCACCCACTCACTCGTATGATTTTAGGCTTCATTATTCATTCACCAGATAGACTAATGCCTGCTGATTTGTCCTTGCAAACACACATACAAACATACACAAGCATGGGTCATTCTCACACAACTGAAATTTGACCCAAAAAATGATGGTGTTATTTTTCATGACATTTCCTCTTGGAGCACTGGGATATCTATATCATTATTATTATTATTATTAGGATACATTTGACCCCAATTTCCACAACTACCAATGCAAAAACATTCATTATTGCAACAGTTTTCAAAGTCCCAAAAAGTTGTAAGCAAATCTATTTCTAATATTTTGTAACATTGCTCTCCTAATGACAAGTCCTGACTTAAACATCACACTGAAAATAAAAATATTACAAATTTAACTTTTTTGTAATTTCTCATTACAATAACAACTTTTTAAAGTTTTTTTTGTCATAATCACTTATGTATACAGTGTGTTATTTATGAGTTGTATTTATGCACATACAGTGGGGCAAAAAAGTATTTAGTCAGCCACCAATTGTGCAAGTTCTCCCACTTAAAAAGATGAGAGAGGCCTGTAATTTTCATCATAGGTACACTTCAACCATGACAGACAAAATGAGGGAAAAAATCCAGAAAATCACATTGTAGGATTTTTAATTAATTCATTTGCAAATTATGGTGGAAAATAAGTATTTGGTCACCTACAAACAAGCAAGATTTCTGGCTCTCACAGACCTGTAACTTCTTCTTTAAGAGGCTCCTCTGTCCTCCACTCGTTACCTGTATTAATGGCACCTGTTTGAACTTGTTATCAGTATAAAAGACACCTGTCCACAACCTCAAACAGTCACACTCCAAACTCCACTATGGCCAAGATACAGAAGGTGGAAACGATACAGTGATATGGTTACTTGCATATTTGTATAGTAGCAATATCAAAAACAGAAACTGTCCCAAAAAATATTTTATAATAATTAGATAATGCTTACCCAGACTAGAGGTTGACCGATTTATGATTTTTCAACGCCGAAACTGATTTGAGGACCAAAAAAAGCCGATACCGATTATTCGGTCGATTTTAAATTATTATTATTATTTAAAAAGATATATATATATATTTGTAATAATGACAATTACAACAATACTGAATGAACAATGAACACTTTTTTTATTTTAACTTAATACATAAATAAAATAAATTTAGTCTCAAGTAAATAATGAAACATGTTCAATTTGGTTTAAATAATGCAAAAACAGTGTTGGAGAAGAAAATAAAGTGCAATATGTGCCATGTAAAAAAGCTAACGTTTAAGTTCCTTGCTCAGAACATGAGAAAGCTGGTGGTTCCGTTTAACATGAGTCTTCAATATTCCCAGGTAAGAAGTTTTAGGTTGTAGTTATTATAGGACTATTTCTCTCTACCATTTGTAGTTCATATACCTTTGACTATTAGAACATCCAATAGGTACTTTAGTATTGCCAGCCTAATCTCGGTCATAAACAGCGCAATGCTTGAAGAGCTGTTGGCAAACGCAGGAAAGTGCTGTTTGAATGAATGCTTACGAGCCTGCTGCTGCCTACCACCGCTCAGTCAGACTGCTCTATCAAATCATAGACTTAATTTATAATATAATAACACACACAAATATGAGCCGTAGGTCATTAATATGGTCAAATCCGGAAACAAAACGTTTATTTAAGTGAAATACGGAACCGTTACGTATTTTATCTAACGGGTGGCATCCATAAGTCTAAATATTGCTGTTACATTGCACAACCTTCAATGTTATGTCATAATTACGTAAAATTCTGGCAAATTAGTTCGCAACGAGCCAGGAGGCCCAAACTGTTGCATATACCCTGACTCTGCATGCAATAAACGCAAGAGAAGTGACACAATTTCCTTAGTTTAATATTGCCTGCTAACATGAATTTCTTTTATATCAATATGCAGGTTTAAAAAATATATACTTCTGTGTATTGATTTTAACCTCTACCGCTTCTCTCTCCCGGATCCGGGATCCTCCTCATCAAAAAAGCTGACTAGCAAGCCTAGCCTAACGCGACAGGGATATCATATAATATAATTTTCATGAAATCACAAGTCCAATACAGCAAATGAAAGATAAACATCTTGTGAATCCAGCCATCATTTACGATTTTTAAAATGTTTTACAGCGAAAACACTATGTATTTCTATTAGCTAACCACAATAGCAAAAGACTCAACCGCATATTTTCACCATTTTTCTACTGCATAGGTAGCTATCACAAAACCGACCAAATAGAGATATAATTAGTCACTAACCAAGAAACAACTTCATCAGATGACAGTCTTATAACATGTTATACAATAAATCTATGTTTTGTTCGAAAAATGTGCATATTTCAGGTATAAATCATAGTTTTACATTGCAGCTACCATCAAAAATATCACCAAAGCAGCCAGAATAATTACAGAGAGCAACGTGAAATACCTAAATACTCATCATAAAACATTTATGAAAAATACATGGTGTACAGCAAATGAAAGATAAACATCTTGTGAATCCAGCAAATATTTCCGATTTTTTTTTTTTTTGTTTTTTTTTTGTGTTTTACAGCGAAAACACAATATAGCATTATATTAGCTTACCACAATAGCCAAACACACAAATGCATTTATTAGCAGCAAAAGGTAGCGATCGCAAAAACCAGCAAAATATATAAAATTAATCACTAACCTTGACAAACTTCATCAGATGACAGTCTTATAACATCAGGTTATACAATACACTTATGTTTTGTTCGAAAATGTGCATATTTAGAGCTGCAAACCGTGGTTATACATTGTGAATATGTAGCATCGATTCACCAGAATGTCCGGAGCTAGTTTGGACACTCACCTAATCTGACCAAAGAACTCATCATAAACTTTACTAAAAAATACATGTTGGACAGCAAGTGAAAGATACACTGGTTCTTAATGCAACCGCCGTGTTAGATTTTTAAAAATAACTTTACCATAACAAACAGCTTGCGTTATTGCGAGACAGCGCCCGCCAACTCGCCCAACATGATTACAAAGTATCTAATAAGTTACCTGTAAACTTAGTCCAAACATTTCAAACAAGGTTCCTAATCCAACCTCAGGTACCCTAAAACGTAAGTAATCTATAACATTTAAGACGGGATAAACTGTTTCCAATACCGGATAAAAACAACGTGAAGCGCGTTCCAGTTCACGCGCAACAAACAGTAGAGTCCACATGGAGTGCCACTTACAAAGAACAGCGTTACTTCTAAATTTCTCAAAAGAAAATTATCAACCAATTTCTAAAGACTGTTAACATCTAGTGGAAGCCATAGGAACTGCAACCAGGTTCCCATTAAATAGGGCTTCCCATAGAAAACTATTGGGAAATACTATGACTAACCCCTCTCGGAGTTTCGCCTGCCAAATCAGTTCTGTTATACTCAGACATTATTTTAACAGTTTTAGAAACTTTTGAGTTTTCTATCCAAATCTACCAATTATATGCATATCCTAGCTTCTGGGCCTGAGTAACAGGCAGTTTACTTTGGGCACGCTTTTCATCCGGATGTGAAAATACTGCCCCCTATCGTTAAGAAATGTCAGTTGATTATAATGTAATCTTACATAAATTATAATCTCCCATTTCTATTCATCATGAAAGTAGCATTCATAACAGGGAGTTGGGTGTCTAATTGTAACCACAGAGATCAATTTGGTCCCAAGCTTTTGTTCTTGCCACCAGTACACACCTGATTCAACTAATCATAGACTTCAATCAAGACTTGATTAGTTGAATCAGGTGCGTTACTGCTTGGTTAGACTAAAACCCTGCCCCCGCACCGACCCTCTGTGGACAAGACTCCATGCACAAAGACCATAACTCATTAAAAAAATGTTGCGTTATCTGAAAGCTTGTTCACATTACTCATAAAATATTTGGAAACCAATTGTCTGGGATATGAATATACTACAATATTATGCAAAGTTAGTATTGATTATTTTGAACAATATTTATATTAATTTACATTGTGTTGAGGGGGGGATTTTTGTGATACTGTACCCTTTAAGCCCACCTGAGATAAATGTCACATTTACAAGAATTGCATCTATGTATAACAATGCAAGGTTCATTTAACAGTAAAACAAAATGCGTTACAATTAGCTGTGAGTTCTATTCTGCACTACCAAGCAAAAAAGGCAGTAACTGCTCATAGCTTGGAACTGAGATAGCTGGATTTTTTTTTTTTTTAAGCAAAGTTTATTCTAGGGAGATCATTGGAGATGTACTGTAGTGATCTGTTGTCTTACTATGAGTAATACAAAAATTGACCCTGACCTCTGTGACCTTTGACCCTTAAACATCAGTTACTCCCTTCTTCCTTGGCATGATAAGTTACAAATTGTAGGGTAGTACCAAAGCAAAGAGCAGTATCTGCCATTTTCATGTGTTAGTTTACTATGCTTCTCATTTAATTACTGGCAGTGTAACAGAGTTGAAACTGCATCCTGTGTGTGTCTTCCACTAAGATACCAGTTGCATTTACATGGAGATGTAGGTTCTGCATCAGTGACGTTACATACTGTGTTTTACAAGTAGCCTGTGTCTTGTTATAAGAATAAATGTGAAAAGCAGCACTGCAATTGTTAGAATTACATGAAATGACTACCTGTCTTGTAATGATGTATTGGATCATGATAGAAGTATGACGTAGGGTAATACTAATTATAAACAAATGACCATGAGATTGCAAATTTAAAAAAAAAAAATTAATGATACTTACAATTTAGAAATAACAACTTTAAGACTAAGTGTGTTAAAATGTTCACTGTCAAGTCCATCTATTAATTTCATACCTGCTCCCTCCCAAAAAAGGCTCTTACATTTGCATCTTTATTTACAATTCTAATATAAAGTTCATAAGAATAGCACTCTTAATAGCTCTAATGCTTATTTAGATTGCATGGATGGACATTGACAGGAATAACACTTAGTATTGATGTGGTTGTACGGTCCTAAAGCACCCTCACATGGCAACTTGCCACAGGGATTGGTGGTAGTCATTTTGGCAAAAGTTTTTTTTTTCTGCACTCATGTAATGATGGCACTGAAGCAGACATGTTGAGACACATGAGAAACTCTGGACATGTGTATTAGATATATTATTAATGAGGTAGCAATTGTGTGTGTGCTCAACCGGAAAATGAGCGTGCTTGGCTTTTGACTAGAGGTCGACCGATTTTAATTAGGGACGATTTCATAACAATCGGTAATCTGCATTTTTGGACACCGATTACATTGCATTCAACGAGGAAACTGCGTGGCAGGCTGACTACCTGTTACGCAATTGCAGCAAGGAGCCAAGGTAAGTTGCTGGCTAGCATTAAACTTATCTTATAAAAAAACAATCAATCTTCACAATCACTAGTTAACTACACATGGTTGTTGATATTACTAGGTTAACAAGCTTGTCCTGCGTTGCATGTAATCTATGCGGTGCCTGTTAATTTATCATTGAATCACAGCCTACTTCGCCAAACGGGGGATGATTTAACAAATCAAATTGTATTTGTCACATACACATGGTTAGCAGATGTTAATGCGAGTGTAGCGAAATGGGTGGTGCGGTCTGCACAAAGAATCACCGGGGGCAAACTACCTTTCCTCCAGGACACCTACAGCACTCAATGTCACAGGAAGGCCAAAAAGATCATCAAGGGCAACAGCCACCCGAGCCACTGCCTGTTCATCCTGCTATCATCCAGAAGACGAGGTCAGTACAGGTGCATCAAAGCTGGGACCGAGAGACAGAAGCTGTTTTTCAGTCTCAAGGCCATCAGACTGTTAAACAGCCATCACTAACATAGAGAGGCTTCTGCCAACATACAGGCTCAACTCTTTGGCCACTTTAATACATTTACTTAACTTCTTATGGCTGGGGGCAGTATTGAGTAGCTTGGATGAATAAGGTGCCCAGAGTAAACTGCCTTCTACTCAGTCCCAGAAGCTAACATATGCATATTATTAGTAATTTGGATAGTAAACACTCTGAAGTTTATAAAACTGTTTGAATTATGTCTGTGAGTATAACAGAACTAATATGGCAGGCAAAAACCTGAAGAAAAATCCAACCAGGAAGTGGGAAATCTGAGGTTGGTCGTTATTTAACTCATTCCCTATTGAAGGTACAGTGGGATATTGGTCATGTTGCACTTCCTTAGGCTTCCACTAGATGTCAACAGTCTTTAGAACCTTGTTTGATGCTTCTACTGTGAAGTGGGGGGGAATGAGTCAGAGGTCTGCCAGAATGCCTTGAGCTCGTGACGCTTGTTCACGTGAGGGCGAGCTCTGTTCCATTGCATTTCTGAAGTCAAAGGAATTCTCCGGTTGGAACATTATTGAAGATTTATGTTAAAAACATCCTAAAGATTGATTCTATACTTCGTTTGACATGTTTCTACGGACTGTAATATGACTTTTCGTCTGAAATTTTGCCTGGACCCGCCCGCGCGTCGTGAGTTTAGATTGTGTACTGAACGCGCGAACCAAAAGGAGTAATTTGGATGGACTTTATGGAACAAATCAAACATTTTTGCAATCGCTTAGTGCAGCAATTGCATTAAGGAGAAGTATATCTTTAAATCTGTGAATAACACTTGTATCTTTTATCAATGTTTATTATGAGTATTTCTGTAAATTGATGTGGCTTTGTGCAAATTCACGGGATGTTTTGGAGACAAAGCCAAATGTAAACTGAGGTTTTTGGATATAAATATGAACTTGATCGAACAAAACAGACTTGTATTGTGTAACATGTTGTCCCGGGAGTGTCATCTGATGAAGAATATCAAAGGTTAGTGATTAATTTTATCAATATTTCTGCTTTTTGTGACTCGTCTCTCTGGTTGGGAAATCGCTGTATGCTTTCTGTGACTAGTTGCTGACCTAACATAACCATATGTTCTGCTTTGGCCAGAAAGCTTTTTTGAAATCGGACACTCTGGTTGGATTAACGAGAATTTTATCTTTAAAATTGTGTCTACTACTTGTATGTTTGAGAAATTTGAATTATGAGATTTGTTGATTGAATTTGGCGCCCTGCAATTTCATTGGCTGTTGGCGAGGGGTTCCGCTAGTCCTAGACAGGTTAAGAATGATTGTTTTTTTATAAGATAAGTTTAATGCTAGCTAGCAACTTACCTTGGCTTCTTGCTGCCCTCGCATAACAGGTAGTCAGCCTGCCACGCAGGCTCCTTGTGGAGTGCAATGTAAGGCAGGTGGTTAGAGTGTTGGACTAGTAACCGGGAGATTGCAAAAACGAATCCCCGAGCTGACAAGGTAAAAATCTGTCGTTCTGCCTCTGAACAAGGCAGTTAACCCACCGTTCCTAGGCCCTCATTGAAAATAAGAATGTGTTCTTAATTCACTTGCCTAGTTAAAGGTGTAAGGTGTAAAAAAAAAATGAAAACTTGAAATCGGCCACATTACCATAACGCTGTTTATACAATAGCCTCAGTTATGAGGCCTACATCTAATTGTTGTATAAAATGAATGAGTGAGGATGGAACTGTTTGTGAATTTGTGTGATGTGAGTTTGGACTGTTTAATGAAGGAAACTCCAATTCCCTAAAAAGTTTCACTAAGTCTTTGGCACGCCCCCAGGGGCACAGACAGGACCTGGCGTCATGAGACAGCCTTTTCTATGTCCCGAATAAAACCCCCACCTGGGTTTTCTATCATCAGACCAGCTTACCTCAATAACGAGAGGGCCAAGGTTTGAGACCAGACCAGTACCTCTATCACAGAGGAAAATAAGGGTTTGAGTAGATTGCTGAATCTTTTAACCATCCCACGTGGTTAAACTCTTAGACTATCGATACCAACAGAATAAGAACAAGTCTTTGATATTAATTACTAGTCTGCAGCTAAGAATTCGGTATCATTGAACGCGAAGGCCGACAACTGCCAAAACATCTATTCTATAACGACATGAATGAATGTCACTCTGAACTATCCATTCTAACCACGGCAGAGAGAGAGGGTGGACAAACTCTCCAACAGAAACAAACTTTTCAACAGAGATCCCGACGACACACTGAGCGTAAATATATACACTGCTCAAAAAAATAAAGGGAACACTTAAACAACACAATGTAACTCCAAGTCAATCACACTTCTGTGAAATCAAACTGTCTACTTAGGAAGCAACACTGATTGACAATAAATTTCACATGCTGTTGTGCAAATGGAATAGACAAAAGGTGGAAATTATAGGCAATTAGTAAGACAGCCTGACTGCCATTAGGTACCGAGATGAGATCCTCAGACCCCTTGTGAGACCATATGCTGACACATGCACATTTGTTTCCTCCTGGAGGTCATTTTGCAGGGCTCTGGCAGTGCACCTCCTTGCACAAAGGCGGAGGTAGCGGTCCTGCTGCTGGGTTGTTGCCCTCCTAGGGCCTCCTCCACGTCTCCTGATGTACTGGCCTGTCTCCTGGTAGCGCCTCCATGCTCTGGACACTACGCTGACAGACACAGCAAACCTTTTTGCCACAGCTCGCATTGATGTGCCATCCTGGATGAACTGCACTACCTGAGCCACTTGTGTGGGTTGTAGACTCCGTCTCATGCTACCACTAGAGTGAAAGCACCGCCAGCATTCAAAAGTGACCAAAACATCAGCCAGGAAGCATAGGAACTGAGAAGTGGTCTGTGGTCACCACCTGCAGAACCATTCCTTTATTGGGGGTGTCTTGCTAATTGCCTATAATTTCCACCTTTTGTCTATTCCATTTGCACAACAGCATGTGAAATATATTGTCAATCAGTGTTGCTTCCTAAGTGGACAATTTGATTTCACAGAAGTGTGATTGACTTGTAGTTACATTGTGTTGTTTAAGTGTTCCCTTTATTTTTTTGAGCAGTGTATATATATTGATTGCAATTATTCCCGAATGAGTGAGCGTTCATGTGCAAAGGATTAGCATTTCAATTGTTATAATTATCAACTTTGTAGTGTCTCATCTCAGTTGACCCCCATTTCCCTTTTTGTCCACCAAGCCGCGATACCGGTTTATCCCACTAGGGAAACTCCGTTATCATTTCCTTGTAACGATCTACAGTTTGTTTATGCATTTCTGTGAATTACTTGGTTAGTAAATAAATGATTTAAGACAATTGATGTATTGATGACTCATAGTGAAGACTGGGTTTGTGCAGAAAACCAACAATTTACGACGTTTGGAATGAGACTAACGTGAGGTAAAGAATAATTAATTAATTCGAAGACTAATTGATCAGATATTAAATATCTGAAAGTTATATTAGGAAAATTATAACTTTGTAATTTGAATATTTTCCTTGATGCCCCGACTTCCTCGTTAATTACAGTTACATGATTAATCAGTTTAATCGCGTAACAATAGTTATTTGATAAATTAGTCTTCAGTTTTAATGATGCCAAAGACACGACACTACACTTGCATTAACATCTGCTAACATGTGACCAATAAAATGTGATTTGATTATATAGTTGTGGTTCACCGAGTTCTGCTGCTACAGTATTGACTTTGATGTGATGCGACTGCTAGCATGAAAAACCTATTTTCAATTGGCAATAAATAGTAATTAACACACAGTATGCTATCATGTGCATATATCAACACATTCATCTCCTATTTTTACATGAAGTATCTGAGTATCTGAGGTAGTACTAAAAATATCAGAAATGTTATGTCAAAGTTTTTTTGCAGCTTTGAAATTGGCCACTAGTTCGAACTGTACATAACTTAATAAGACATCTGATTGGCTTAGAATAACTGGTTGAAACATTAAATAGCAGAAAATTTGTATTTTTCTGATTTTAATCCAAAGATGGAAGTGGTCTTAATGGGTACACTTACCTTAACTGCTGTTCATTTAAAGACACTGTTCAAATGCTACTGCCAGCCCCCCTTCTACTCCCTGAGGAGCTAGGCATGTCATGGGTTTACTTTCAAGACAATAACACTCTTATAGTGTGTGTGTTTGTGAGAGAAGTCAAGGAAGGGCAATATTTACAGTATGTAGAGCAGCAGCCATGGTCACGTTGCCATGATTATTGCATGAGAACAGTTGGTGCTTCAGGGAGTTTTATCCCTCTTTCTTCCTCCTTCACACACCCCCAGTTTTCTTTCTCCCACTCGCTCTCTCTCTCTTGCTCTGATTATCTGTTCTTCCTCCTTATCTCTCGCTTCAGTCTCTTTCCTCATTGTATCGCTCTCCATCCTGACCTCCCTCTCTTGTTCTATCAGTTTTGATCCCGGCTGCATGGTGCAAGAATAGGTCATGTGAGTCTCTTCTGTTTGTTTGTTTTCTATAAGGAAGAGGTGTGTTGATGAGAGAGGCTGTTGCTCAAGTAGTTCTACTGCTTCACATGGAGAAGGGTTAAGCTCTTATTGTGTGCTCTGTCTAGTGTCTGTTAATGTGTTTGACCCCTCCTTACTAGGGGAGGGAAAGACTGATTACAAAGGATGTACTGATGCTGGCTGCCTTGCTACATGGAATTGAAGACCAAACTGAACATGCAAGAGCTCTTCTGCCTCTTGGATTGAAAAAGCAGTTCACTGAAGGGGTATAATCTGGGACATTAGTGTGAGTTACTGGGTCAGATGGGTCATTTGTCTGTGTTTTCTCCTTCCAGAGTCGCTGCTAGTATCTGATCTCCCTCCTTTCCCAGAGTGGTTGTCTACACCAACACACACCTTATTCATTCTGCTCTCCTCCAGCATGTCAGGTAAGGGCTCGCATCCCTCTCTTCCGCTCCTCCCTCCCTCAATCCCTCTGTCCTCTCCCTTTTCTTTCCCTTACGCTTCCCCTTTCTGATAGTGCTTTTGATTATCCTTCTGCCAGTTTCTCCTCTGACCCCCCTCCCCCCTCTCATTTTCCATTCCGTCTTTCTCTCAAACTTCTGTCAGGGTTTGATTATCCCCGTCAGTCTATTCTCATTCGGTCCTCTGTCATCCCACCTCGCCCTTTTCCCTTCATGTTTCCTCTTGTCCTTCTATTTTCTTTATGTCCCTCACATTTATTTGACTCTCCATCAGTTTCTCCTCACAGTACCTCATTTACCTCTTCTATCTCCCTCTTCTCTCATTCCTTCCCCCCTCTGTGTTCCAGGTGGTTACACTCCGGCCCCTGGGGGCCCCTTCTCAGCCCTGACCTCCAGTATGTGGCCCCAGGACATCCTGGCCAAGTACTATCAGGTAAGACCTGACAGAACCGATATCTTGGTATTGCTAGATTAACACTGAGGAGAGGGACCCTCTAGCTTAGTACTGTGGTTGTCTAGGCTATTTCTGGATTTATTGTATGTGAACATTTTTACCACACCTGCCCATATTCATATTTTTTGCCATTCATTCTTGTAGCGTCTTGTTTGCACACATTGACCTATAAAGGTACTGCTTAACCTTTAGTGTTTGCTGTGATTTATCTTGTGCTTTAATATAATATGTTATGGAACTCGTTGTATGCTCTTATTGTCTCTGTTTACAGAAGGACCCAACAGAGGAGGCAGAACTGCAGTATGATGAGTTTGGCTTCAGGCTGGACAGTGACGGTAAGAACACTCATATTAGTTACCCACTTAGTTGTTTTTATTTATCCTGTATTTCACTCATGCATTTCTCACTAAGCTAATATTAGACCTGAGGAGAAAATAACATCAGAGAATATCTGTTAAAGGAGCCACCCTGAGGAAGTTGCCGCCATTATTTCAATGTAATTTCCTGTCCTAGAGAGGACATGCACATTTCGGTTCCACCTCCAAAGAATAACGAAGGCTACTTAAAAACTCAGCTAAAAAAGAAACATCCTCTCACTGTCAACGGTGTTTATTTTCAGCAAACTTAACATGTGTAAATATTTGTATGAACGTAACAAGATTCAACAACTGAGACATAAACTGAACAAGTTCCACAGACATGTGACTAACAGAAATTGAATAATGTGTTACTGAACAAAGGGGGGGGGGTCAAAATCAAAAGTAAAAGTCAGTATCAAGCGTGGCCACCAGCTGCATTAAGTACTGCAGTGCATCTCCTCCTCATGGACTGGACCAGATTTGCCAGTTCTTGCTGTGAGATGTTACCCCACTTTTCCACCAAGGCACCTGCAAGTTCCTGGACATTTCTGGGGGGAATGGCCCTAGCCCTCACCCTCTGATCCAACAGGTCCCAGACGTGCTCAATGGGATTGAGATCCGGGCTCTTCGCTGGCCATGGCAGAACACTGATATTCCTGGCTTGCAGGAAATCACGCACAGAACGAGCAGTAAGGTGGAAGGTCATGTCAGGATGAGCCTGCAGGAAGGGTACCACATGAGGGAGGAGGATGTCTGCAAGACAACAAGCTCAGTCCGATGATGCTCTGACACACCGCCGCAGACCATGACGGACCCTCCACCTCCAAATCGATCCCGCTCCAGAGTACAGGCCTCGGTGTAACGCTCATTCATTCGACGATTAACACGAATCCGGCCATCACCACTGGTGAGACAAAACTGCGGCTCGTCAGTGAAGAGCACTATCTGGTCCTGACCAGTCCTATCTGGTCCAGCGACAGTGGGTTTGTGCCCATAGGCGACGTTGTTGCCGGTGATGTCTGGTGAGGACCTGCCTTACAACAGGCCTACACGCCCTCAGTCCAGCCTCTTTCAGCCTATTGCGGACAGTCTGAGCACTGATGGAGGGATTGTGCGTTCCTGGTGTAACTTGGGCAGTTGTTGCCATCCTGTACCTGTCCCGCAGGTGTGATGTTCGGATGCACCGATCCTGTGCAGGTGTTGTTACACGTGGTCTGCCACTGCGAGGACGATCAGCTGTCCGTGTAGCTCTGTCTTAGGCGTCTCACAGTACGGACATTGCAATTTATTGCCCTGGCCACATCTGCAGTCCTCATTCCTCCTTGCAGCATGCCTAGGGCATGTTCACGCAGATGAGCAGGGACCCTGGGCATCTTTCTTTTGGTGTTTTTCAGAGTCATTAGAAAGGCCTCTTTAGTGTCCTAAGTTTTCATAACTGTGACCTTAATTGCCTACTGTCTGTAAGCTGTTAGTGTCTTAATGACCGTTCCGCAGGTGCATGTTCATTAATTGTTTATGGTTCATTGAAAAAGCATGGGAAACAGTGTTTAAACCCTTTACAATAAAGATCTGTGAAGTTATTTAGATTTTTCCGAATTATCTTTGAAAGACAGGGTCCTGAGTTTAATTACTCACGAATTAGGCGTGGGAATTTACATGTGGAGTTGATAAACATCAACAAATAGGGCACTGACAGCTGTCAGTGTAGCTAGCTAGCATGCTAACCTTATCTAGCTTGCTGGCTGTCTTTCTAACGTTTATCTAGCTAGCTAATGTTATCTGTTGTTGCTGGTTTTCTTTTTTATCTACACCGTATTCAAAAGGTTAGCCTGCTGGGTCTATGGCTGTGTTAGCAGTCTGTTACTCTTCAATAACACAGACCCCAAAGCAATTCAGGGGGAGGAAAATAGGTTTATTCAAAGAGGACAAATCATAGATGTTATGCTGAGAGGTAGATTTTCATTCAAATCAAATTTTATTAGTCACACGCGCCGAATACAACAGGTGTAGACCTTACAGTGAAATGCTTACTTACGAGCCCTAACCAACAATGCAGTTTAAAAAAAATATGGATAAGAATAAGAAATAAAAGTAGCAAGTAATTAAAGAGCAGCAGTAAAATAACAATAGTGAGACTATATACAGGGGGGTACCGGTACAGAGTCAATGTGCGGACGCACCGGTTAGTTGAGGTAATATGTACATGTAGGTAGAGTTATTAAAGTCACTATGCATAGATGGTAACAACAGAGTAGCAGCGGTGTAAAAGAGGAGCAATGCAGTCAGTCTGGGTAGCCATTTGATTAGCTGTTCAGGAGTCTTATTGCTTGGGGGTAGAAGCTGTTTAGAAGCCTCTTGGACCTAGACTTGGCGCTCCGGTACCGTTTGCCGTGCGGTAGCAGAGAGAGCAGTCTGACTAGGGTGGCTGGAGTCTTTGACAATTTTTAGGGCCTTCATCTGACACCGCCTGGTATAGAGGTCCTGGATGGCAGGAAGCTTGGCCCCAGTGAACCGCCCAGATGCACTGGGAGGTTCGCACTACCCTCTGTAGTGCCTTGTGGTCGGAGGCCGAGCAGTTGCCATACCAGGCATACCTGTCCTCAGTGATTCTTTCCACAGAACAAAGGGACAGGATGTAGTTTTATAACCCAACCCTAGCCTGTGGTTGACCAATTAGAATTCCTTTGGCCAATGGCCAAATAAGTATCCTGTTTCAGGCTCAAAGCCTAGACAAATTCCCCCCGTGTTTCTGACCCGTTGATCATTAATTCCATATTACAGAAAAAACACTATTTCCATTGATCGTTAATTCCCTCTTAACCTTTAGTCCTCTTGACTTTTAGTCCTCTGCGTTGTGTATTATCTTAAAATATTCTTACACTCCCCCCTAGACCATTTTAAAAATACATATACTTCAAATGTATTTTTAGAAAACATAAAAAAATACACAGTATAAAAAAACAGAAGTAAGCATAAAATGATTTACATTAAACACCTTGCATTTCTATAAAGCGCAAAGGGCATATTTTACTTGCTGTTACAATAAGAAATAGATTTCTAACAATGTTATAGAAAATAAATAAGTATTAACAGGTGTAATGATGATGTCCCTTACGATTCCTACCACATCCTGTATTAGGAGGAAACTCACAAAATAAATAGTCTGCAAGACAATATTCAATCGTCCTATTGTCAAGGTAATCATTCACCAAGTCCTTTAAAAGTGACCAGCTCTTCCACACTGGTATCAGTCCCACATAGTTAACTATTAAATATGAGGTTCTGACGGTAGTGAGAAATTCTACTTTCATTCCACTGGTTGATAAGGACTTCTAACACTTCACTGGTGATCTTGGATCACTTCAGGTACAGGCCTTGGGTCAAGAGATATTGCTTCAGACGGTAGATTCTCATAACCTGTAATGAAGGAAACAAAAAAGTGAAAGTAACATGTCCTGGTTTCAAGATAAATGTATATTTCACATAGATTTCCCTAAGTAAGCATGTCCTGATTTTCAGGAAAATGTTGGACATTTCACCTAGATATCCCTAATATGATGACTGCGGTGTACAACATAGAAGCTTATCAGGTTCTGATCATCTTACTGTGCTGCTTCACCTGAGACTGGCCCCCAATTTGCTAATCAACCAGTTCTTTATTCTCCAGGCACCGCTTTGTCATCAAAATGGACAACCTTGTAATGAGTGACATATATCAATCGTGACTTTCACTGCTGACCTCGTTATGAGCTAAACTTGATAAGGACCTTCCCATTTTGGTCCTAATGTCTCTGTTATATATTTTATTACCATCACACACTGTCCTGGTACTACGTCATGTCCCCCCTCGGGAGTTATTCCCCACGCCTATTTTACTTGTCTGTCTATGATTTCTCTGTGCTTTCATTTTCAAAATTGAACTTGTCCAGGTAAGTGGAGAGCATTCAGTCTGTACCGTGAGTCTGTGTAGATATTAGCTGTTTTTCCTTCAGCCTGTTTGCATGCTTCTGTCAAAGCCACCAATTCCACCAACTGTGTTCTCCCCCCTTCTCCAGTGGTTTTCTCACTTAACAATGACATTACATTAACTTCAAAAGTTGTATAATATATGTTTATATCTTTATTTAACCCCAAAATGTGTGTGTCTGTATAACCACTTGAGGATTCAAACATATCTATAGAACACATTGTTTCTGTAGGGCCTGGTTACCCATAAAACTTGTGTTCACTTCAAAAGCTTGTTGAATGCTCACAAGGCTTACATTAACCACACGTGTAACAATTGCTACTCAACTAGCAACTCACTTCTATGCAAAAACAAGGTTTCACACCCTTAATCAATTGTTGCTTATTTAACTGATGGTGCTCAAACAAAAACTTTAACAAAGGACTCTAACCTTTTAATAAAGCAAACAAAGGACTAACCTTCTACATCACAGATACGTATCACTCATTGCATGCATCAATTTTAACCTGATTTGGTTGTTTTAAATGATATCGGTCTAGACTCACCCATCAATATGTTAGCAGTCATTCAGTAGATTAAGAGTTGACTACCGTGGTGGGTTGCGCTCAGCCCTCTCTTTTCCCTGGATCAAAACACAGTGGAGATTTTCCTTGTTCAACACTAATTTAATCTGGGTCATGGCAAGTCATAAGCATTGATTCAGGGACAACTACTCCACAGATGGAAACCACTGGCCTATCTTTGACTTCGCCACCTATTTTTATCTCTGTTGTTGTGGCATCTTTCCTAAATTGCGTCCACGAATCCACCATTGAAATTGTTAGAAAAAATATGACGCTCTGGTAATATGGATTACTATTGAAAGAAAGCTGATGTGTTTTTCTACATTGTAATGGACACAGTGCAACCTTTGGGAGGTAGGCTACTGGCAGGCTTCGGCTGCGGTATAACAAAGCCAAGTCGTGACTAAGTTCCTTGAATGTTCTTTCACGGGTGCTTTTCATTATCTTGATAGACAGGTGTGGTTTCTAGCTAACGTTACACCAATCAAAGCAGTGGAACGTGTCGAGAAGCAACTTTAGTGGTCAAAACCATACGGCTGCGGGTTTGCAAAATATTATCATATCACGCAATTATAGATACATTTTTTTTTTTTTTACTTAGTCTTTATTAAAAATATATTATCCAATGGATGATAATGCATTTCTGGTAAAAAAAACAAAACAAGTTTCCACACCCCATTTTAATTTGCTCCATGGCTCAGGTTGACAAGTGGACACAAGGCTGTTTGGCTCATCTCAGTCATGAAAATGAATAATACCCACCTGTTTCTGATGAATAAACAATGCCATGCTGGTTGGTGGTAACACTCAAATAAAACCCAGCCCTGAAATGTAACATAGGCTGAAAATAATGTGTATGTCATATATCATAGGAAAAGACACCACATTCACACACATTTTCACAAAGTGGGCACTTCGGATTTGTCATTTCCCAACTATTCCATACATTGACTAAAACTGACTTATTGAATAAAATCGTTACGCAACATCATGGGTAAGCTCTGGCCATCGTCTATTAGATTTTTTTCCAGCCATAGCTGTATGCAACGTGTGACCGATCAATTCAATGCCTGTGATCAATTCACAGGCATTGAATTGGGGGCTCCCGAGTGGTGCAGCGGTCTAAGGCACTGCATCTCGGTGCTGGAGGCGTCACTACAGATCCTGGTTCGATTCCAGGCTGTATCACAACCGGTCGTGATTGGGAGTCCCATAGGATGGCGCACAATTGGACCAGTGTCGTCCGGGTTAGGGTTTGGCCGGGGGAAAGGCAGTCATTGTAAATAAGAATTTGTTCTTAACTGACTTGCCTAGTTAAATAAAGGTAATAAAATGTGACCTGCACTGCTTGCTGAAATCCTATTGACCTGTTGCTGATACTGTAGATGTAGTCCACTGTAAAGGAACTGAGACACCGCTGAACACTGGGGCTGTTGTTGGGCCCATGTCTAACGGGTTAACCAATGTGTAGATGTTTGACCTTTTTGGTGGAGGTTTAGAATTCATTGAAACAGAGGGACAGTGGAAGCAGATCTTTGGGGGAGAAACCATTAAAACAGGGGAGAACAGTGGAAGCAGACCTTGGTGGAGGAGGAGAAACCGTTAAAACAGGGGAAGCAGACCTTGGTGGAGGAGAAACCGTTAAAACAGGGGAAGCAGACCTTGGTGGAGGAGGAGAAACCTTTAAAACAGGGGAAGCAGACCTTTGGTGGAGGAGAAACCGTTAAAACAGGGGAAGCAGACCTTGATGGAGGAGAAACCGTTAAAACAGGGGAAGCAGACCTTGGAGGAGGAGAAACCGTTAAAACAGGGGAAGCAGACCTTGGAGGAGGAGAAACCGTTAAAACAGGGGAAGCAGACCTTGGTGGAGGAGGAGAACCCTTTAAAACAGGGGAAGCAGACCTTGGAGGAGGAGGAGAACCCTTTAAAACAGGGGAAGCAGACCTTGATGGAGGAGGAGAAACCGTTAAAACAGGGGAAGCAGACCTTGGTGGAGGAGGAGAAACCTTTAAAACAGGGGAAGCAGACCTTGGAGGAGGAGGAGAAACCGTTAAAACAGGGGAAGCAGACCTTGGAGGAGGAGAAACCGTTAAAACAGGGGAAGCAGACCTTTGGTGGAGGAGGAGAAACCGTTAAAACAGGGGAAGCAGACCTTTGGTGGAGGAGGAGAAACCGTTAAAACAGGGGAAGCAGACCTTGATGGAGGAGGAGAAACCGTTAAAACAGGGGAAGCAGACCTTTGGTGGAGGAGGAGAAACCGTTAAAACGGGAAGCAGACCTTTGGTGGAGGAGGAGAAACCGTTAAAACGGGAAGCAGACTGAGTGCCAAAGTAACAGGAATGCAGGGGTATAACACTGAACAAAGATAACTGAAGTTGAATACCATCCCCCCTCCCCCTCCAGATGGTGTACAGCCAGAACTGAGGCCAGAGCCCCAGAGAGAGGACCCCCAGCAGAGGCTGCGCTGGCAGGCCCACCTGGAGTTCACCCACAACCACACCGTAGGAGACCTGACCTGGGACCTCATCTCCCCCGTCCTGCCCCGCTCTGAACGCCTCCGCTCCCTGGTGCTGGGGGGCATACCACACAGCATGAGACCTCAGGTAAGGGGGCCTAGAGGGGGGAAAACACAGCAGTAGAGGTTTTAACAAAGGGACAAGACAGAATGAGACCACAAACTAGTAAGGGGAGGTGAAGTGGTCAAAGGGCCAACTCCTACTACGGTATGTAACCTGATTCAGAGATGTCTGTTGTCTCACTGCCCCCCCTCTCTGGTCGTGATAGTTGTGGATGCGTCTGTCTGGAGCTCTGCAGAAGAAGAGGACTACAGAAATCTCCTACAAAGAGATCGTTAAGAACAGCACCAACGACGAGACCACTGCTGCCAAACAGGTACTGGATGCTGAGGTACTGTACATCCAGATGACTCCAGGTGGAGGGGTGGAATGGTACTGATGATGTAAAGATGTTTGTCTCTCCCTTGATGAAAATCTGTGATGGAGGATCAAACATTGTTAACCTGTTAAAAAAATATATGTAAAATATAAGTGATTTACAAGGGGATTTATTAATGGTTTGATTATTCATTTATAGATGCTAATAAATCTGTAAACTCTTACAACACATTGGTTGAAAAACAATATTTCCCCCCTCTCTCTCCACCCCCTCTCATCTCCCTCCATCTCTTCCTCCTCTCTCAGATAGAGAAGGACCTATTGCGGACCATGCCCTCCAACGCGTGTTTCTGCAGCCTGCAGAGTGTGGGTGTTCCCAGGCTGAGGCGGGTACTGCGTGGCCTGGCATGGCTCTATCCAGACATCGGCTACTGCCAGGGCACAGGCATGGTAAGTAGGACCTTCACTGTACTCTATTGTGTTGTTACGGTCTATACACTTTGCTCTGGCTGGCAGGACCTGGCGTATTACCATCCAGGTTAATAAACGTTCCTCTGGCTGGCAAAGACCTGGCATATGATCCGGGTCCCTTTCAGAAAAGGTTAAGAACTTCTCACTCTCTCTCCTCCTTCCCTTTCTGCACATTTTAAATAGTACTTTGATCTTGTGTTCTTGATTAACTCTTTAATCTAGGGAGTTTGTAATGCCTCTACTGTAATTTGTATATGTTTGTATCTGCCCAGACTCTGTATTTTCACTGCAACCGAATTGCCCAACGGGGACAATAAAGATCTATTCTGTTTCTTTTCTCCTCCCTCTCCCCATCCCCAGGTGGTGTCATGTCTGCTGCTGTTCCTGGAGGAGGAGGACGTGCTGTGGATGATGTGTGCCCTGATCGAGGACCTGCTGCCACCCTCCTACTTCTCCTCCACCCTGCTGGGGGTCCAGACAGACCAGAGGGTCCTCAGACAGCTCGTAGTCCAGTACCTACCAAGCCTGGACAGGCTTCTGCAGGAGCACGACATCGGTGAGAGAGACGGGGGTTCTTTACACTTTAACACTCTCACTTGTCTTTTCCTACTTTGCTGGTAACCACTTTGAGGGAAAAAGAACTGTGACTCTGAAATGTGGTTGTCTCACAGTGCATTCAATCTTAAGTTAGCTGGGTAAGTCAATCTGGATAAAAGTGTCTGCTAAATGACTAAAATGTTAATGTAAAAATGTGAATAGGGATCTAGGGGAGCTACAATAACAAGGCTTTTAAAGTCTGGTGTTTAGAGGCCACAAACATTGCTAAGAATGCCAGGTGTAGTGTAGGAGACCAACCTGCCTGTGTGTCCTAACCCTTCCCTTCGTCTCCTCCCCTCCCCCAGAGTTGTCTCTGATCACGCTGCACTGGTTCCTGACATCGTTTGCCAGTGTGGTGGACATCCGCATCCTGCTGAGGATCTGGGACCTGCTGTTCTACCAGGGCTCTGTGGTCCTCTTCCAGGTCACACTGGGCATGCTCAAGATCAAGGTGGGATAGTTGTTTCTCTTTGACTCTTGATTGGCTGGCTGGTTGCTGGTTTGATTTTAAACCAACCCCTACTCCCTAGACCTGTGTAGATCAGAAAGGATTGGATTGGTATAGAAAATCATATGGTAATAACCTTTTCTTACATCTATCTAACCCTTTCAGATCTAGAGGCCTACAAGTGTCTTGGGGATTTGGGTTTGGTCATTCCCCTATTTAACCCTCTCCTCTCCCCCCTACAGGAGGTTGACCTTCTCCTCTCTCCCCTACAGGAGGAGGAGCTGGTGTCCTCTGAGAACTCTGCGTCCATCTTCAACACACTGTCTGATTTGCCCAGCCAGCTGGGTGACGGTGCTGCAGTACTGGGGGAGGCCATGAGGCTGGCGGGGGCGCTGTCCCAGGACACGCTGGAGGCCCAGAGGAACAAACACCTGGCCTACATCCTCAATGAGCAGGCCCAGCTCAACACCAACAACTCCCACACACTCAACACCAACCTCAATAAAGTGAGTGGTCTGATAGAAGTGTGTGTGTGTGTGTGATGGCATGTCTAACCAGAGTGTGTCTATAGGTTGTGAGGAGACAGTCGGTACGTAGGAAGTCCACTCTGAGCTCTTTGTTGTGGGGTGAGGACGAGGCGGAGGCTCTCAAGTCTAAGAACATCAAGCAGACAGAGCTGGTAGCAGCGCTCCGAGAGACCATCACCCGCACCGCTGAACACTTCCACTGTCTGGACCCCCGACACACCAGCACTGTGAGTCTCACTACTGAATCAACTCACTGAATCATATAGCTGTCTGGACCCCTAACACACCAGCATTGTGAGTCTCACTACTGAATCAACTCACTGAATCATATAGCTGTCTGGACCCCCGACACACCAGCACTGTGAGTCTCACTACTGAATCAACTCACTGAATCATATAACTGTCTGGACCCCCGACACACCAGCACTGTGAGTCAACTCACTGAATCATATAGCTGTCTGGACCCCCAACACACCAGCACTGTGGGTCTCACTACTGAATCAACTCACTGAATCATATAACTGTCTGGACCCCCGACACACCAGCACTGTGAGTCAACTCACTGAATCATATAGCTGTCTGGACCCCCAACACACCAGCACTGTGGGTCTCACTACTGAATCAACTCATTGAATCATATAGCTGTCTGGACCCCCAACACACCAGGACTGTGAGTCTCACTAACGAATCAGATTACAGAATCATATAATTGTCTGGACCCCCAACACACCAGCACTGTGAGTCTCACTACTGAATCGACTCACTGAATCGACTCAGTTTCACTGACCTCCGCGTTTAAGAGAGAAGCTGCCTTGTAGTAAGAAGTAGCTGAGCTCTCCCTAAACACCATGCACAATGTCACCTTAGTCTATCTGGTACGGTGACAAAGCTAGCTAGGGAGTCCCTCCCTCCTTCAATTGGTTATCTTGTGGTCGTCTTGCTGCTTATTTGCAGAAATCTGTGACTTTCTGGTCTCTGAGCTCTGTCGCTGGCTGTTAAGTCGTTGAATGTATGAATCTCTTGTCCTCCCCCACGCTGGGTGCCGAAGACATGGATGTCAATTTAAGGCAGCCCTCTGCCCCTCTGATAAATGCCGAAGACACATTTCAGTTGAATGCATTGTAGTACAACTGACTAGGTTATCCCCCTTTCCCATGACTGATCTCCAGTAGATGGCTTTAGGTAGTGCCTGGTGTAATCGTGGCATGAGTCATATAATTGAATTCTTCCCCTGACACAGCAGCACTGAGTCATTTTACCCAACACTCGGTCATTAAATCAAATCACTGAATCAATGGTCCTTCACACTGCAACACAGTTAGGAAATAGTGGAGTCATTCTGATTGACATGTTTGATGCACAAGTCACTAGCACATTCTGAGCTAATTTGATTAGATGAATCTATGTCCCTCCCCCTCTCGCCTTCTCTTCATCTTTCTATCTGTCCCTCCTCCTCTCAGGACCTGACTCCAGACTACTCCATGGAGAGCCACCAGAGAGACCACGAGAACTTCCTGGTTGTGTCTCGTAACCGACGGAGACGGGCCAAAGCCCTGTTGGACTTTGAGCGCCATGACGACGACGAACTGGGCTTCAGGAAGAACGACATCATCACAGTGAGTGGACAGAACACATACATGTAACGGAGTTAAGTGCTGTAATTTCACTCCACAGCCTGCTTTAAATGTTGCCATGTATTTGTATAGCACAATCCGTTGGTACGTTGTCAAGGAAGTTGGTCACGTGTATTTGTGAGCAGAGTTTCACTAGTTAGAGCCCGGTGTATGGTACAGGGACAGTGGGAAAGCTATACTGTTAACAGCACACTGACTTTGTTTTCGCAAACACAGCGTGTGAAATGTATGTGAAAACATACGTTTAAAAAATGTTTTACAAAAGTGACTAACTCACTCCTCCATCTCATTCCTCTGTTTTTCTCTTTCTCTCTCAGATTTTTTCCCAGAAAGATGAGCACTGTTGGGTGGGAGAGCTCAACGGGCTGAGAGGTGAATGAAAACATCCCATCTCTATCCCAATCTCCCCTCCACACGTCCTGTAGAATGTCCATCTCTATCCCAATCTCCCCTCCACACGTCCTGTAGAATGTCCATCTCTATCCCAATCTCCCCTCCACACGTCCTGTAGAATGTCCATCTCTATCCCAATCTCCCCTCCACACGTCCTGTAGAATGTCCATCTCTATCCCAATCTCCCCTCCACACGTCCTGTAGAATGTCCATCTCTATCCCAATCTCCCCTCCACACGTCCTGTAGAATGTCCATCTCTATCCCAATCTCCCCTCCACACGTCCTGTAGAATGTCCATCTCTATCCCAATCTCCCCTCCACACGTCCTGTAGAATGTCTATCCCAATCTCCCCTCCACACGTCCTGTAGAATGTCCATCCCAATCTCCCCTCCACACGTCCTGTAGAATGTCCATCCCAATCTCCCCTCCACACGTCCTGTAGAATGTCCATCTCTATCCCAATCTCCCCTCCACACGTCCTGTAGAATGTCCATCTCTATCCCAATCTCCCCTCCACACGTCCTGTAGAATGTTGTAGTCCATGTTTTCCTAACACTCTGGGGGAACCTTCTTTCTCATGATCTGCTCTCTTACTCAAGGTTGGTTTCCAGCCAAGTTCGTAGAAATCCTCGATGAGCGGAGCAAAGAGGTTTGTCAGTGAATTATTGTGTAGTCAGTCTAGTAAAAACAGACTTAAATTTGTCAGTGCTCTTTTAGTGGATCAATCCAGTCTATGGGTTTGTCAGTATTGTGTTGTCAGTATTCTATGTATAACTGGTCTGCTGTCCCCAGTACTCTCTGGCGGGTGATGACTCGGTGACTGAGGCGGTGACAGACCTGGTCAGAGGGACGTTGTGTCCTGCCCTGAAGGCCATCTTCCAACACGGTTTGAAGAAACCCTCCATACTGGGAGGAGCCTGCCACCCCTGGCTCTTCATAGAGGAGGTAGGAGACAGAGGGCTGGGTTCAGTGTCTGTCGGTGCTGTACCTGACTGTTCGTTGGTCTGTTTTCTCCTCAGGCAGCCAGTAGAGAGGTGGAGAGGGACTTTAACTCAGTCTACTCCAGACTGGTGCTGTGTAAGACGTACAGGTAACTTAGACACACACAGACCTCTGTACCATATGAACAGCTATGATTCCTACACAGTTGTGTTAGTTGTGTGGTGCAGTCCATCAGCTCTCTCTCTCTCCCCCCAGATTAGACGAGGATGGCAAGGTTCTCACACCAGAGGAGCTGCTCTACAGAGTGAGTCCTCTTGTCAATGTTATCCTATAACAAGCCTGTTTACTTCCTCACACCCTGCCACTAAAGACTTCCTCACACCCTGCCACTAAAGACTTCCTCACACCCTGCCACTAAAGACTTCCTCACACCCTGCCACTAAAGACTTCCTCACACCCTGCCACTAAAGACTTCCTCACACCCTGCCACTAAAGACTTCCTCACACCCTGCCACTAAAGACTTCCTCACACCCTGCCACTAAAGACTTCCTCACACCCTGCCACTAAAGACTTCCTCACACCCTGCCACTAAAGACTTCCTCACACCCTGCCACTAAAGACTTCCTCACACCCTGCCACTAAAGACTTCCTCACACCCTGCCACTAAAGACTTCCTCACACCCTGCCACTAAAGACTTCCTCACACCCTGCCACTAAAGACTTCCTCACACCCTGCCACTAAAGACTTCCTCACACCCTGCCACTAAAGACTTCCTGCCACTAAAGAAGTGGTAATATGGGACCTAGTTCTCTATTGAATTTACAGTATCTGGGCCTCCTGAGTGGTGCAGCAGACTAAGGCACTCCATCGCAATGCTAGAGGCATCACTACAGACCCGGGTTCAATCCCGGGCTAGACTGACTATACAATAATTCCCTGACAAACCTCTGGGAGACCCATGACGCTCTGCACAATTGACCCAGCGTCGTCCAGGTTAGAGGGGTTTGGCTGGCCCGGATGTCCCGGGCCAGGCGTATGCACGCTGACTTCAGTCGCCAGGTGTACGGTGTTTCCCTCCGACACATTGGTGCAGCTGGCTACCGGGTTAAGAGAGCAGTGTGTCAACATGCAGTGTGGCTTGGCAGGGTCGTGTTTCAGAGTACGTATGGCTCTCGACCTTCAACTCTCCGGAGTACGGGAGTTGCAGCGATCGGACAAGACTGTAACTACCAATTTGGATATCACGAAATTGGGAAGATAAAGGGGGTAAAAAGTACAATTTAAAAAATGATAATACTTAGTATCTGCATTTCAGGTGCTTTCAAAGGGGGAATGAGGAAGTGCCCTAGTGTTAGGGACCGATGGGCTGTAAAGGTTGACTGTTAGAAACTTAGGCCTTAGGCTACAGATAGTTTTGCAGTGAATGTTTTGTTCATAAGCATTTGTTTCAGTGATGCTTCAGCGCCCTCCGTCTGTCTCTTTCAGGCGGTGCAGTCTGTAAATATGAGCCACGACTCTGCACACGCTCAGATGGACGTCAAGTTCCGCTCGCTCCTCTGCGTGGGCCTCAAGTGAGTCACACAGATTCTCTCACTCAGAGATCCTGGCTGTCCCTATCAGTGAACACTCCCTAACCACATCTCTCTCACCCCACAGTGAGCAGGTGTTACACCTGTGGTTGGAGGTGTTGTGTTCCAGTATGCCTGCAGTAGAGAAGTGGTACCAGCCCTGGTCCTTCCTACGCAGCCCAGGATGGGTCCAGATCAAGTGTGAGCTCAGGTAAGAAATGGAGACAGATGTCCACGAGGGAGACAGAGTGGGAGAGATTGGAGCGAATGATTGAGAAATAAAACAAACGAGAGATTTGAGTGAAACTATGAGATCACAAGTGAGAATGAATGAGAGAGCGACGCATACAAGACGGTGCCAGCAGAATATTACAAGATTAAATCACGCGATTCAAGCGTATTAACAGCTAGATTATTTTTGAAAGACTTAGAGGCCAGGATGAAGTGAAATGGATATAAAATGGTCTGTGTGAAAAGGATGGTGGTGTGGTTTAAAAAAAGTTATGTTTCCTTAGGGTTCTCTCAAAGTTTGCCTTCAGTCTCTCTCAGGACTGTGAACTTCCTGCCAAGAAAGAGGTATGTGTGTAAAACACACCCACCCTGTGAACTCATACCTGTGTGGTCTTACAGAATTCAGCCATTCTCAAAGAAGGGGTTGCAGATGTTGGTTGACCATTACCTCTTTAGTTGGGATCTCTAGGTAAACTCTGATCTCTGGTCAATGTAGTGGGTCTAGTTACTCAACTATGGGTTTAGGGACTAGAATAGGAGACTAGTTATCTAAACAACAAGCTGTTCCTGGTTGTTGTTGGAGAACGTAGCTGGTGGTGGCTAGTGATAGTAGAATAGTGAACATTGGTGAAAACCATCCCAATGCGCACACCTCACCCATGACCCTTTGACCTCCATTGTGGACATTTTAAACTGCACCCAGCAACTGCTGTTCCTTATACACTCCCTTTAAACAAACAGCCTCTTTCTTTCACTCTTTATTCCCCCCCCCCCCCCCCTCCCTCCAGGAGAAAGATCAGAGGCCACTGAAGGAAGGAGTCCAAGACATGTTGGTGAAGCATCATCTCTTCAGCTGGGACATTGATGGCTAGACACACACACCCAAAGCCTGCAAAAAACTCCCCTGCCCAACACATGCTGTGTGTCTACCAGAGTGATCTTTCATATTGACTGCTATGTCAGAACCCACTACTAGTGTTTCCATCACTACCTCTCACTAGGAAGTATTGTATTGTTCAGACATTTGATCATCATTCTACAAACACATTGATATGCATCGTGGTTTCCCCTCCTCGTCTCAACTGAACTGTATCCGAAGCCTTTCTACTGAGGATAGTACACTAGGGCAATAGGGGGCGCGTTCAGCAAGATGCAACTTTTGGGAATGTTCAGATAGAAATAAGCATTGTAGAACAAACATGACTCTGACATGTGGAATAAGGAATAACATGAGCTCTATTCATGGCATTTCTGTCTGCAACTTAAAGTGGCCAGGGTATCATTTGAGACACACCCAAAGACTATCAACTAATTACATTTACCCTCTGAGCTTGCTAACCAATCAGAGGTCTTTTGAGGAAGCAATTAGCATGTAACCAAGGTTGATAGTCCTGGCTGTCACCATGGCTCTTAGTTGAAGCTACTGTGTATGTTGTGTCCACACCAGTGTTTCTGATACTTTAGATCAGGTACAGAAGACTAGGAACATACAGAAAGTGCTGATTGTAGCATTCCTTAGGTACAGAGTAGTCACTTCTACTGTGCCATATGAAGTATTTCCTCAGACTCAAGGACTGGGGTGTATCACTAGGAACCAAACCGGGAGGAATGTACCTGAATTTGTCCCATAGAAACTTGTTTTTGTTGTGAAACGTTTTGCTACAGTGGGCACTGATCTGATGTCCTAGTAGCACCTGTGTTCTGCTACCAGTACTGTAGTAGGATGTGCAACGTACTCCACAACCACCCTGTCGATCTGTGTTGGCACCCAACAATCCCATCCACTATTGTCTGTTTGGTGCCAACATGGCTCTCAAACCAGGTTTGTCCCTTGTGGGCTACTAAACAGTGTATCTGTAGTAGTCACTTGTGCTGACTGGGAAGAACTACTGTACTGTGTCCAAAAATGAAATCTATAACCATGTAAACTTTTCATTTCAGTTAATTTCTTTGTAAAACAGTCATTACAATGGGTGTGTCCACCCGCCATCAAAAACGAACTTCCATCTTGGTGTGTAATTACTGAAGAAAAGCCACTAGACTATTACACTATATACATAAAATCAACTCAATCTCCATGTTGTGCTCTGATATTAAATGAAAATGGTGGTGTACTAACCCTATAACTTGTATTCCTTCCCCTCATCTTAACCCTTAGCAATGCTACCGTACCTATAGACTTCATTGAGCTAACTTCCTTCATACTGCACAGAGACAAATGATATCGTTCAGACTCACACTAACCTCACTGAAACTATACACAACCTTTAACCCTAATTTCAACCCCTATGCTTTTCACTGTTTGAATTAATGTCATGTACACACAGTTGACCAGAGATCAATAAAGCCTGTTTTTATTGAATGTCAGAAGCAAACAACTATGTAAACAGTGATGGTCCAAACAGCACTGCAACTATTACAATCAATGTCTCACTTAAACAGTTGCTAATCAAGTGTACATTATATTCTTAAATAAACCTTATTTTCAGTGTAAATGGAATAATTTATTTTAGACAGGACAAGTGGCCTTCACCTCCTGAAAAATGACGAGAGGGAACGTGGATAAATGTGCTTGTATGAAATAACGACTCTGCTCAGGCAAATGACATTTACAGGTGTGATCCCTAAATAAGTATAAAGTGATAAATGCATTTAGTTGTGCTAGACAAAACCATGCACCCAGCTATAGCTGATTCACAGGGGGTGTAGGATGGTTCTAAACTCTTCAGAGAAGATACACATGACTGTCCTCCATGAAAGGTGGCTATCGAGGAGGGGAGGATATTTTTCCATTTCTCCCACAAACACTCAACCGCTGATCGGTTTCCAGGCCATGGAGGAGAGAGGATGGACTTTTTCCCAAATGAGAAAGGGCAAGTGTGTGATGATCTTCAGACTCCCTGATGGCCATAAAATAAACATCTTATCTACAATATTTCACTCATAATGAAGGCCCACAAATGTACCATCAGTTGTGACCTTCTTTACATTTTAGTATACAATTAAATAGAAAACATGCTTCATTATGTCATATTGGGGGATTCTAGTGGTAAATAGGAAATGAGAGAAACTAGTATGCCTGCTAAACAGTAAGCTATAGTGCATGGAGCTGGGTTACTCTACTGTAAGGGAATAGCTGCTCATGGGGCTTCGGGTCCATGATTAAGTATACACAGTATTACAGTGATTCTCACCGTAGACCCAATGAAAGAAGGCATATCAGGTTCATATACTGTAAATATAATAAGGATGCTTTCTAAACTAATCGGAGATAAGATGAGCGTGAGGAGGCAGAGGTAACCATCTACAAGCACAGAGCTGGGAGCTGCTTTTCACCTAGTCCCTCTTAAGACTTTCTCTGGTGTGAGTGATAAAGACACTTGATAAGGCGATAGATAGCAGGGTGGGAGAGAGGTGGGGATAGGGCCATTTACGACCCCATTTTTTTCGACGGGGGTTAGTAGTGGAGTAGTTTTGTGAAGGGGGGTAGTAGTCTGCTGAAACAGGTGCATGGAGGAAGTACTGTAGTTTGGGGGCTGAGGGGTGTAGTTTAGGAACCTCCTGTGCCTGCTGATGACGGGGCTGCTGTGGTGGAGCTGCTCTGGTTTGATTTGCCTTTATGTCTCTGTCCTCCTCGTCTCCTGCTCCCGCCTCCTGACTTTGTCTGTAGAGAACAGATCACAATCAGACAGATGGAGAACATAGAAACAACTAGGTTAACAATGAGGTTACCATTCAAAATCACTTCCAGCTAAGACTGATGTTATCAAACTGAACTACATGCTGTGTACACATCTCTAGAAGATTCATGTTTGGTTCACATCAGTTGAGGCATGCATTGTTTCAGGATATTTACAGAAGTTACTGGACAAGACTAATTTCCCACGCCTCAATTGTTACATAACTCATTTGACCTAATTCTCTTTTGTTTACCTGCCTGGTTCCCATTGTTTATCTTGCCCTGTTTGTTTCTGTTTACCTTGCTCTCTTTGTTTCCCTCATTACTCTGAGGGTCATCCTCCCCCTCTGTCTGAGGAAGCAAGCAAAGCACCAACACAGAGAGGAGAAAGAGAGGAGGAATGGAGGGCAAATCAAGGATGTTGAAATGCACAACGAGGATGAAGAGCAAATGAAGGTGGAAATTGAAAGGAATGCAGAGAATGAAACAGAGGGTGAGAGGAAAAGAGACAGGGTGGCAGGTGGAGTAATCAGTAAATGAAACAGAGGGTGAGAGGAAAAGAGACAGGGTGGCAGGTGGAGTAATCAGTAAATGAAACAGAGGGTGAGAGGAAAAGAGACAGGGTGGCAGGTGGAGTAATCAGTAAATGAAACAGAGGGTGAGAGGAAAAGAGACAGGGTGGCAGGTGGAGTAATCAGTAAATGAAACAGAGGGTGAGAGGAAAAGAGACAGGGTGGCAGGTGGAGTAATCAGTAAATGAAACAGAGGGTGAGAGGAAAAGAGACAGGGTGGCAGGTGGAGTAATCAGTAAATGAAACAGAGGGTGAGAGGAAAAGAGACAGGGTGGCAGGTGGCGTAATCAGTAAATGAGAATAGCAATTAAAAGGAAGGAAACAGTAGGGTGTAAAAACATGATGGAGAGGAGAAGAGGAAAGGAGAGGTGTTAGACACAGCTACAGAAGAGAACGTTCTAGAAGCAGTAAAGCAAGTGAAGAGGAAAGCTTACGCACCACAAGTTAAACACTTACACCTATTCAACTGCCCTGAAACTATTACTTTCACGACCCGCCATCTAACCATCCACTCCACTCCATCAATCGCTCCATCCATCCTTTCAATTCCTTTACATCGTTCCTTCACTTCCTCTTTCTCACCGGTTGTTGTGATTGGTGCGGACTGTCTGGTCGGGCTGTGCTCGCTTCGTCCTCATTGGCTGGCGTGGCTCCATCCTCTCTGCGGTACGGGGCCTTTTTCGTAGACTGCATTTTGATTTGCGGGGGTTTGAAGTTTGACGGCAAATTATTGGTCGACTGCAGCAGCTGTAAACACCCACCCACCAATAAGAGTAAGGCATGAGGGAAGTACTCTGCATGCAGGTACTCTGGTGTCTTTATGACCTTTCGTAAACCATTCTGAACCATTCATAAGCCTTTAAGTCCTGACCTTGGTGATGATACCCACAGCCTTGGTGTATCCCTCTGAACACCAGTCTACTCTCTGGTCTATGTGGAGGAACTCTGGGGTCTTCATGATCATGATCCTTCATAAACCCTTTCCAACCATTCATAAACCCTTCATAAGCCTTTCTAACCCCTGACCTTGGTGATGGTGCCCACAGCCTTGGTGCGTCCCTCTCTGAACACCAGTCTCTGGTCCGTGTGGAGGTACTCGGGGGTCTTGATGAAGCGGAAGTGGACCGATGCCTTGTCCCCTGTTCGTAGACAGTCTCTGTTCATGGTCAGGATAGTGGCTGTCTGCCTGATGCTGCCACAGTGCACTGCGGAGGGGGAGAAAGAGGAATGATGAGAGAAGGAGAGACATATAGTCAGACATGAGACAGCTGTGTGTGTGTGTGAGTCTCACCCATGGCCTGGTAGCGGGGTGATATCGTAGTTGGGTGGTGCAGAACCAGAATCTCAGCCATAAATTCCCATGATGCCTGTGGGTTTAACTTGGGGGACACCATTACCATGCCTTTCCTTATGGATGAACGCTTGATCTTAGGAGGGAGAGAGAGCGGGAGCGGAAGGAGAGAGGGATGGGGAGGGGAGAGATGAGGTAGAGAGAATGTAGGGAGAGGGAGAGAGGGAGAGAGAAGGTAGGGGGGAGAGGGACAGTAGGAGGAGAGAGGGAGCGGGAAGGGAGGGGTAGAGAGGTAGAGAGGTTGGGGAGAGGGGGAGAGAGAGGAGGGGAGAGGTTGGGGGGAGAGGAGGGGAGAGGTTGGAGAGAGAGAGAGAGGTTGGGGAGAGGGAGAGAGAGGTTGGGGAGAGGGAGAGAGAGGTTGGGGAGAGAAACAGAGAGACTTGAGGTGTTGACTCCTATTCACTGCAAAAAAACATTCAGTTCAACTAAACATTTATCTGTGCATCAGAAAAGTGTTGTAATACCAAACATCTCCAGCAGGGGACACTAAAGAGAAAACATACCTTTTTGAGGGCGAAGGAGGCAGTCTGTCCACCTCTCACCTCCTTGACTGGCATCCTCTTCCTGTGGATAGATTTGACTGCAATGGGGAGGAAACTGCCCAGTGGGTCTGGGCCTAACAGCATTGTGTCATTCAGACGTATCAATCCACGTAAAGTAGTCCCTGAAACGACTGTGCCTACACCCTGACGGAGAAGGTAAACATGGTTAGAGAGGTGTGTGTGTGGCATCAATATGCATGTGTAGCAGCTGCTTTGTGTATGTGACTAACCGGTACTGAGTAGGTGTCATCTATCTGGAACTCTGCAGGTTCGTCTTCTCTGAAGGAGGTTTTAGAAGACAGCAGGTTGAGGAACATCTTCAGCAGGTCCATGTTCTCTCCTGTCACATTGGAGATCTGGAAGATTGGACACATCCTACACAAACACACACACACTGAATTATGGTCCCTTATAATTGAAGCAAAATCCAGTTTATAAAGAGTGTGCGTGATTGTGGCTACAAAGTGTGTGCCTTAACGTTACCTCTCAGAGCTGAAGTTGGAGGCTGTGACGATGACGTCATCTTTGTTTTGGACCAGAACAGGGATCTTTCTGCAGCCTGGGGACTTTAGTAACCTCTGGAGCAGCTTTAACGTCTCTGTTACAATAACACAACCAGTAAAGTCAGGTTTTGTGATGACTGTCAATATTGTAACAAAAGGGGGGGAGGAGGGGGGGGGGGGGGGGGGGTCCTCTCATCACTAAATCTAAGAGAAAGCAGTATGGTGGGGTAGAGGGAATATGGTTTCACCTGTATAATTCTTTCATATCAGTGCAGATGTGGGGAAGGAGTCCAGGAAAGGAAGCAGATGTAGACTTGAGATGCACCCAGAAAGAGAAAGAAAGGAACTGACCTTGTAGGATGTTGGCAGGACACATGTCTATCTTGGTGACCACAACGAACACAGGCACATTGAGGGCCAGGGCCAGACCTAGATGCTCCTTAGTCATCCCTACGATACCTGCATTACTGCCCACCTAGAGAGAGGACGGGAGAGGGGGTAGAGAGAGTGGGGGGGGGTAGAGAGAGCGAGAGGGGGGTAGAGAGAGCGAGGGGGAGATGGAGAGGGGTAGAGAGAGCGAGGGGGGTGGAAGGAGGGAGAGAGCAAGGAGGGAGAGAGCGAGGGAGGGTGGAAGGAGGGAGAGAGAGCAAAAGAAAATGGTGAAAGATTCATCAGTACCGTTGATGGGTAGTAAAGTCAGAAAAAGCTCCAACGCCCACACACTACCCCCTCACTCACCATGAGCATGCAGAAGTCAGGCAGGTGTCCAGTCATTCCAAACACCGTGGTCTTGAGATACTTCTCATGTCCAGCTAGGTCTATGAAGGTGATGACCTTAGAGGACCTCTCACAGATCTTAGTCCAGTCTAGACTGCCACCATGGCTGTCTGGCTTATTCACCACCTAGGATACAGGGACAGAGAATACACACAACAACAACTTCATGTCTCCATCTATAAAACCAATTCATCAACAAAATGATCAATGAAGCAGGCCTTACATTGTCATGTCTCATGTCAATGTTATCCCAGTGTAATCTCCATCACCCTTAAGTCACCTATACGCCCCTCCTATGTCATCTCCCTCACCTGTCCCTTCTGGTCAAAGCCCAGGATGTCATTCCCCACACTGCTGGTCCTGCCACTCTCCATTTCGTGTTTGTGTCTGAAGAGTTTCTGGCGGGCGAACCCCCTGCCGTTGTCCAGTTCCCCGTGGGTCAACACCCCCAGCAGGGTGCTCTTACCTGCATCCACGTTACCCACCACCGCTACCCTGAGAGAGAGAGAAAGAGAGAAAGAGAGAGGGAGAAAGAGAAAGAGAAGGAGAAAGAGAGAGAGAGGGGAGGAGAGATTTGACATTTGGGACATAAGATCAGATCAAGATGAAGAGAAGAGGGATGAAAACAGAATATTGCTCGTGTGTTGCCTTGACAACACTGGATTTCCCCCCTTTATGTCAACATCCCCTTAAGCTTTTTTGAATTTAAATTGCATTTGAGAGACATGCTTGTCCTCGTCAGCCCAGGTCTAATGTCAAAACACATCTAATTGTTGATCAAGTCAGCCTTTGACCCGACACTTGACCTTCCCCCAACTCACCTGACCTCCAGGAAGTCTTGATCACCCACGCGTCGGCGGATGAGGTAGTCGCGTACCTGCCCCCCAGCTTCGATACGCTCCCTCAGCAGGATCAGCTCTGACTCTGTCTGCTCACACAGGGACTGAACTGTGGCTACAGACGCCTCCATGTCTCCCTCATCCAGACCATAGTCACCTCCGTCTGAGAGAGAGGGATGAGGGGTTGGGGGGGGGGGTGTTTATTGGTGTAAAATGTCACTCGCTACAGTGAGTGACTGATTCTGTGAGCTAGTGAATGTAGGAGCAAATCAGTGCATACTGTATAGTCTCATTAAGTGAGTGAGTGAGTGAGGCCGACTTACCTGAGCCCATCCCAACAACGTAGATGGTCTCCCCACAACCCTCGTCCATCCTCTCCCGGAGTTGTCGTAGTAACGAGTCATACTGCACTCCATTAGGGCTGACCAAGGCCAACTGACGAGGGAGGGAAGGAGAGAGACAGAAAATGTATACAATCTAGATTCCTGCTTGGTTGACGTAGGCCTGGGTATCCTATAACATGGCCATGGTGGAAAGCCTACACATATTTCCATTGATATAGGCCTAATTGTACCTTATCAAAAGCTATAGGGCTATTCATCTTGTATTGTCCTCTATCTGGGTAGAGGTGTGAATGCTACACCCTTTCTGTGAAAAATAGATTATTCATCTTGTCTAAAAACATTTGACTATCTGGGTACTCAGATTTGGCTGTAGATATACCTTACAAGCTTGCTTTCAGTCCAAATCAATCTCTATACAATGTTCTCAGCTTAGGGAACCCTGATAAAGACCATTTAGAGTTGTGAATGCTCCACTATTTATTTGAAAATAGATTAATCCAAACAGTGAGTGAGTTCGTTTTGCATCACTCGGGGCCCCGGTGGGCGGGGTTTTCACATTTAAGACCATTCCATTGGTCCTAAACTGAAATCTCTACCCACCCAGTGCACCCAGCCACGAAAAAAGAAATCGCCCAATCAAAAGCAAGTGAACTTGCCTGACAGCTTTCTGTTGCTGAGTGTTGCATCAGAAGAAGACTTATTTGGTTTTTTCGAGACATACATTGATGGCAGATTTGTAAATCATCACAGTGGTTTCATAATAATGACTCAGTCATTATTACTCAAAGCTGCAGGCTAAAGTTAAATCTAGACTTGGTTTCCTCTATCATAATCACTCCTCTTTCACCCCAGCTGCCGAACTAACCCTTATTCAGATGACCATCCTTCTAATGCTAAATTACGGAGATCTATAAATTATGTCGTCAGGTAAGGGTGCTCTTGAGCGGCTAGATGTGCTTTACCATTCGTCCATCAGATTTGCCACCAATGCTCCGTATAGGACACATCACTGCACTCTATACTCTGTAAACTGGTCATCGCTGTACACCTGTCGCAAGACCCACTGGTTGACGCTTATTTATAAAACCCTCTTAGGCCTCACTCTCCCCTATCTGAGATACCTACTGCAGCCCTCATCCTCCACATACAACACCCGTTCTGCCAGTCACATTCTGTTAAAGGTCCCCAAAGCACACACATCCCTGGGTTGCACGCTCCTCTTTTCAGTTCGCTGCAGCTAGCGACTGGAACAAGCTGCAACAAAACACTCAAACTGGACAGTTTAATCTCAATCTCTTCATTCAAAGACTCAATCATGGACACACTGACAGTTGTGGCTGCTTTGTGCAATGTATTATTGTCTCTACCTTCTTGCCCTTTGTGCTGTTGTCTGTGCACAATAATGTTTGGACCATGTTGTTGTTATGTTACCGCACTAGCATGCGTTGTTGTCATGTGTTGCTGCCTTGCTGTGTTGTCTTAGGTCTCTCTTTATGTAGTGTTGTCTGTGTTTTGTCCTATATTTATATTTGATTTATGTTTAATCACAACCCCCGTCCCTGCACAGGGGCTTTTGGTAGGCCGTCATTGTAAATAAGAATTTGTTCTTAACTGACTTGCCTAGTTAAATAAAGGTTTAATAAAAAATAAACACACACACACACCTAGCCTATTTGTTCTGTAGTATTGACACCAAAAAGTCCTAGAAGTATTGCATCTTTCTGTACAGGCGGAGCAGCTCAGGTCTGACACCAGAGTTATTCTAGTTTATTTCTCTCTGTTGATACTGATCTTAATATGGGTGAGTGCCAAATATGGAGGGAGATGAGTTTCCTGTCAGTCAACCACACACTGATCATTGTTCAGCACTGTAAGTTGAGCCTGACCCATTTGCCAGAAACACTTCCTTCTGACACACACACCATTTCCCTATTGCCCTGTGTTTCATCAGGCCAAGTGGTGGCACAGTATGTATAGGGACTCATCAACCAGAGAAAGAGAGTCATGCCCATGGCTGTGGTTTGTGAGTCACACTGCTGCTGGAGTGTCCTCTCTAGCCAGCAGTTACATCAGCCATAACACATTCAAGACCCATTCAAACCACATCTGATATGCTAGCTAAAGCCTCTTAAGGATATTTTTATTTTCTTGTTACTTACAACCTCATGCTAATTGCATTAGCCTACGTTAGCTCAACCGAAGCGTAAGATGATAGAGTCAGTAGGACATTTAAAACCACAATCTTTTGCCACAAAATATAGTTCTGAACTTTTATATATGCAATTCTGCATAACATTTTAAGCAATCTGGGCACTCAGCTAGATTAATTAGTATATAGCACAATCGTTCATCTAACTAGCTAACTTAGCTTGCAATACAGCAGCCAGAATGACAGCAAGTTTAGGCATAATACACGCCAATTTGAAGATGATAAACACAGCCCCGACTAGCGCGGCCTAGCTAACTACCTTGCTAGTGAAGTCAATGCCGAGATCCCCGGCCTCGCCGTTGAAGAGGTCGCCGTCCTCGAAGCACTCTTCCCCGGCGTCATGATCTCCACAACCTCCTCCATCCGGAGCGAAAATGCTCGCGGGCATCAGAGCGTCTGCGAGGACTGGTATCGAATTTGGGCTTATACTCGGCTCGTGTGCAGCCAACGATGCCATTATGTCAGCTTTGCAGTAACGATTGTTATATTGTCTTCTTGCTGTCTCTTGTGTTGATGATTATGACAGCTAGCTAGCTTCAGTACCGTTTGCAAACAATTCAGACCACTAAACAGCTGATATATGTGCAGTTATTACACAGAACTGAGAAACAAAGCAATTGTATGATACAGGCAGAATACAAAAACTCTCTCGTACGTTTTGGCTATCTGCTTTCTGTGTAGCTAGCAATAAAACATATGTTTACAACCCTCCAAGTGGCAACAGAAAATTGCGTTGACGTAAATTAAAAAACAAAAGTAAATTAAAAAACAACAGTTCAGTTTATTTTATTGCTGACACACCTTCTTATCAAAAATCTAACCAATTGCGCGCCAAATACCCAAATAATATTCCAGAATAAACCAATCAGAGCAAGTTAGTCCTTCACATATAATTAGAAAAAACGTCCAGCGTGGTTAAAATATAGGCGTGGTTGATATCAGCAATGCGTCAACTCATTGTATCAGGATTGGTTCCTGCTCATTCATTGAATAAAGATAAAGTCGCTTAAACCGAATGATGCAAAGAGGTGCAACACATGCCTGACATGCCTAACGTTATTCCCAAATAAGCCATAGGTAAATTGTAACCAAGTAATAACCAGACATTGAGGGGAAATCTGCAAACAGGGAACACTTCATCGTGAGATGCCAATGTGATACTATGATGATAAAGGGGAAACAGCAAGAGCTGTGATGTAGTTAGCTTCAACCGCAACTGAGGATTCTGATGGGACTTTGGTATAAACAGACCACGAAGCTATGATGTAGCCTGCCAGCGAGTCAGCCAGTGTGCAATCATGGGGCAGGCACACTACCAACTGTGACGCAAAGGCCTAGACCTCTTGGCAGTGGCCGTAGTAACGCTAGTCTATGACACATATAGAGAGTGAGTGAGCGTAATGTTTACTGTTCATTTTTATTATTTATTTCACTTTTGTATATTATCTACTTCACTTGCTTTGGCAATGTTAACATATGTTTCCCATGCCAATAAAGCCCATTGAATTGAGTGAGTTTCATACAGGAAGGTACAGGGGCTAAATACAGTACAAGGAGGTTTCATACCCAAGAGAAGGGTTTTTTCCATGGAAATTAAATACAATTTTCTCCCTACTCAAGTCTACCTAGTTAATATGATTTAGTAATGCCCCTTACCGCTCAGTCTGACTGACTGATATGTAGGCTGGATGATGGCCTATGATGTGTATGTTGGCAACGATTTCCTTTTTAATTCGGCACATTTGTTATTACTTTTTAACTCTACATTTTTAGGAAAGGGCTCGTAAGTAAGCATTTCACGGTAAAGTCTGCACCTGTTGTATTCGGCGCATGTGGCAAATAAAATGTGATTTGAACCTGGCATATATTGCAGGGCTATATTATGGTTTCTATTGCAAGTGTACTACCCAGTGAAAACACACGAGGGCAGTATAGATGAGGGAGGAATGGTTTATGTGGATAACGTTATTCAGATGCCATGGGCACAGTTTACAGTAACTGGGTGTGCCCAAGCCTGAGAAATAGTGGGCTGGTGACCAACATAGATATTTCTAATGATAGTGGGCAAATCCCCCAACCGACAAGGTGAAACATTTGTCGATGTGCCCTTGAGCAAGGCACTTAACCGTAACTGCTCCATGGTCGCCACTGATAATGGCAGACCCTGGCCGTGACCCCAGTCTCCGAGGGTTTCTCAGGAAGAGAAGGATATGCAAAAAAACACATTTCCAATAACCACATGTGTATAATACACACTTGGACATGACAAATATAAGCAGCCACCAAATGAAATGATTATAATAAAATGACGGTGTAAAGATCTGTTGGACTACTTTATGTGACTGGAACATTGTCCTCTATATCTAACCCAGTGTACAGTTTGCTGTAGAAGAAGTATCAGTTATGCAGCTGTTTCCTCTGTCCATCCAGCTCTGGTTTCTGTGTTGTAATTGAGTCTTATGACTGTCTCAAGACCAGCCCAAGGGAACTGAGTCTGTGCTACACATTGAACTCTTACACCACATTTAGCAACACACAATGTCATCTGAATTTGGCCTGATACTGTGCTGGTATGTGGGTATGTGTGCATGAAACCACAGAACCATAGAATGATCATTGTAAACGTCTAATTCTCTGGATGGTGTGTGTGTGCTACTGAATGCAGGATATGTTTTTGTAAACTGTAGCAATGCAGTCCAAAGTATATTAGATGTGGGCTATTCTGACTTCAGTAGCAATTTAGTCCAAAGTATATTAGATGTGGGCTATCCTCACTTCAGTAGCAATGCAGTCCAAAGTATATTAGATGTGGGCTATCCTCACTTCAGTAGTAATGCAGTCCAACTGATATTAGATGTGGGCTATCCTCACTTCAGTAGCAATGCAGTACAAAGTATATTAGATGTGGGCTATCCTCACTTCAGTAGCAATGCAGTACAAAGTATATTAGATGTGGGCTATCCTCACTTCAGTAGCAATGCAGTACAAAGTATATTAGATGTGGGCTATCCTCACTTCAGTAGCAATGCAGTACAAAGTATATTAAATATAGGCTATCCTCACTTCAGTAGCAATACAGTACAAAGTATATTAGATGTGGGCTATCCTCACTTCAGTAGCAATGCAGTCCAAAGTATATTAGATGTGGGCTATCCTCACTTCAGTAGCAATGCAGTCCAACGTATATTAGATGTGGGCTATCCTCACTTCAGTAGCAATGCAGTCCAAAGTATATTAGATGTGGGCTATCCTCACTTCAGTAGCAATGCAGTCCAAAGTATATTAGATGTGGGCTATCCTCACTTCAGTAGCAATGCAGTCCAACGTATATTAGATGTGGGCTATCCTCACTTCAGTAGCAATGCAGTCCAAAGTATATTAGATGTGGGCTATCCTCACTTCAGTAGCAATGCAGTCCAAAGTATATTAGATGTGGGCTATCCTCACTTCAGTAGCAATTTAGTCCAAAGTATATTAGATGTGGGCTATCCTCACTTCAGTAGCAATGCAGTCCAAAGTATATTAGATGTGGGCTATCCTCACTTCAGTAGCAATGCAGTACAAAGTATATTAGATGTGGGCTATCCTCACTTCAGTAGCAATGCAGTACAAAGTATATTAGATGTGGGCTATCCTCACTTCAGTAGCAATGCATTCCAAAGTATATTAGATGTGGGCTATCCTCACTTCAGTAGCAATGCATTCCAAAGTATATTAGATGTGGGCTATCCTCACATCAGTAGCAATGCATTCCAAAGTATATTAGATGTGGGCTATCCTCACTTCAGTAGCAATGCATTCCAAAGTATATTAGATGTGGGCTATTCTGACTTCAGTAGCAATGCATTCCAAAGTATATTAAATATAGGCTATCCTCACTTCAGTAGCAATGCAGTCCAAAGTATATTAAATATAGGCTATCCTCACTTCCCACAGCTGTGCATCGCCTCATTGTCCCCCACTAATTGTGTTCTATTACATAATCATCATGGCTCATGTAGGCTTCCCCCATGTTCCTAGAGAACAGGGACAGCTAAGCCTTGACAGAATAACACTTCAAGAACAGCTCCTCCATTACAGATGATGAGATGCTGATCTATCGGCCTCCATCTCCAAATTCACAGAAAAGCCACATCCTGTTCCACAGCCTACTGTCGTTTGTCACTGTTTATCTGGGAGTTCCTTTGAGTCGACCATTGCAAAGTCAGTCCTTACTGTACCTCCCACATGGCTGTGAAAGAATTTGCAAAACAAAGGTGCAATAAAATGTGTCTTTGGTGTTAAAGATAAGGATTAGAGTCGACTGTATCTTAGGCTAGGTTGAGGAGTGATATTGCAATGAGGAGGAGTTGAAGACAAGGTTTACAGTTCAGAGTATTTATTAACTAACTAAAAAAGCATAGCACAAGGACACTGGACCATATTGGGGATAGGATGGAGATATGGAATAGCTTGTAAGGCCGGTAGGTATGGTTGTGTGATACAAGTTGCTGTTTTTAGTCAGGTCACGCACAACAAAAGGAAATGCAAAATAATTGGGGCACCCAATAGACGGGTTGGTTATTTCTAGCAACAAAATGGATGCGTTGCCAATCATAGCCGCGGGAAGTCGTTTGGGGTGGGGGTGCTGCAAGTTTTTGGACAGTATATCGGTCCGCTAATACAGAACTAGTAAGGGCCCAGTTTACCAGCATTTGTATCTTGAGTCTGATAATTATCTGTATAAAACAGTTAATCTGAAAATAGTTGCTTGATGTAGTGAGCGCATAGATTTTCATAATGGCCCCCCGTGGGAATCAAACCCACAACCCTAGCATTGCAAGGGCCATGCTCTACCAACTGAGGCACATTATCACATCACATAATCACAAACCACTTGATGTCTCGATGTACTCAATTACTGTATTGTGCATTTTTTTAGTCTACAGGTACAAACCTAGATGACCAGCCTAGGTACAATACAGTAATGTACATTTACATTAAGTGGTTTGTAAGGATGGTAAATTAATACTGCACAAAAAGTGGTTATTTGATCAATTTTTTTTTTTTTTTTGATGTGGATGTTTTGTGTCTTTGCCCATAACTTTGCACCTTTTGATGTCAATGTTTGAGAACAGGGTTTTGCTCTCTCTGGATTCCATTAGAATGACAATTGCAGAGAAGAGGAAGGGACAGGGCAACAACTCTTACAATTCAAACTATTCAAACCTGCAATAGCCATTAGCATAGACATGACATCAGTCAAAAAAACTCAAAACAACATAAAACTAGCCTACGATTCCCCATATGGCAATTTCTTGTCATTGTCACTAGTTATCTGGCCAATCAGAATCACAACAACACATGGACTTCTGCCCCATTGAAGCTTGCACATCATTTTTGTGACATTGTCAGTTAAATGGTCTATGTCACCACAAACACTCAACAAATACTGAGGTAAAACAAGCTGTTTATATACCAGAGGAAGGGAGAGGAATGGTGATTAGCAGAGTAAGTTCAGAGGTACGTTCAGTTCACTTGAACGTTTGCTAAATTGTGGAACAGTTTGCACAATGCCTACAGTGAAAAGCCTACAAGTGGAATATCCTCTGTGTGGACAAGTTTTAATATTGTATTGGACTAAGATAAGAAGAACTTTGGAGAGGCCAAATGCAGGCTGCTGTGAAACTCACTATTCAGGTAGATTGCAATTTTGGAACTTACATTTATTTATTTTTGTATTTGTAATAATTTGTTTTATCATTATTGTTATTGTATATCATGGTTATTATTGTTAGCCTATTTATTAATCAAAATAAGTTATTTAAATATGCCAATTTTTTAAATTTAGTTGAATCTGTCTTTTTAATTGTGTGATCCATATTTAGTTTAAGATAGATTATAAGTAGGCCTGTTGTAAAATAAATAACAGTAGGCTATTGCTGTCATTTGTTGGGTATGGTAGGCACTAGCCTTTTTGGGTAATTGCTGCAATATAGCCTGTTCAAAACATTTGTGGTGTCATGACTCTCCTGTGAGGATCTGAAGGATCAGGTTACAGTGGGTCCGCTCTACAGCGCCCTCTCTCTCCCACAGAGGTGGAGGGGGCCGCTTTATGGCGGTCGTACAATACTCTGCTTCTGGGCTCTGTAGTATCGAGATTGGAATGTCTGTGGAACACAGAGAGACACTTGGTCATCAAAAGGTTGAATAATTGAACAGTATTTCTGTATTCCAAGCAGTTGGAGTGGTCCGTGGACACTTAAGGACAGTCATGTCGAGTTTGTTTCATTTGGTGACCTCATGAAGGACAGGAGACACACATTACTCTTTTTTTGTTTGTATACACTTCTCAATTATGGGGGATGCATCTGAATATTGTATAAAATAAATGATTGAGTATAGAAATACTTTTGGAAAGATAACAATGTGATCTTAGACCAGAGAACGTGGAGAGCATCCCCACGCTGAAATGGTTAAGAAATCTACAAACTAAAGAGCAATTATTCAGGCTGCAGCTGTTTAAATTCTTTAGTCTGGTAAACACAACCGGTCGAACGACCAAATGGTACTCTGACGTATCCATTATAACAAACTACAACTACGAAAAACTTTGATCTCTGGTGGACCATCCAGAGACTTTCTGTCGATTGACTATCCAGCAGACGGACCGGCATTCGCAGAAAGGGACAACAAAGGCATGAACCCGTAAATATGTAAATTGCAATTTATTTTTGAATGAGCGGTTGTTCATGTTCAAAGTATAAGCATTCCCATGAGTGTAGTGTAGTCGATGTAGGTCCACTCTGAGTTTCCCGCTCTTGAGCTGGCCCCACCCCTTTCCTTTGTCTATCAAGCCATCATATCGGCATAGCCCACTAGGGACTTTTCAGTGTATCATGTCAGTAAACAATCTATAACTATTGTGTGTGTGTTTATGTATTTCTGTGATTGATTAGTTAGTTAGTAAATAAGTAATTAAACCAATTTGTATATCGCTGATTCATGATTTCTGATGCTAGGGTTTGTGCAGATATCCAAGGGTTTGCGACATTCAGGAATGAGACTGATGAGGTAATAATACATTAATAGAAGACTGTAATTGATAAGATAATAAAATATCTGTAGAGTTATATTCGGGAAATTGCAACTCTATAAACAACATTTTCCCGTTGTACCCCGACTTCCTAGTTAATTACTATTCCGTGATTCGTTTAATCACACAAAGAGAATTGATTTGATAATATAACAGTCTTCACATTTAATGACAGCAAACGTTACGACAGTGGTTTAAACCAGTTTGCAGGTGTTCTGTTTCATTCTGTTGAGACATTTTCTTTGGCCAAATGAAGTTCTAACTGTAATTCTGTGTTTGCGGCAACATAATAGCGTACTCATATTTTCCCTATACACAATGACCTGAGTTAGTTTTGATATTACCTTAAAACCTGTTGAGGACAGAGGGCGCTGTTTTCACTTTGGGGGAAAATCGTGCCCAATTTAAACGGCCTCGTACTCAATTCTTGCTCGTACAATATGCATATTATTATTACTATTGGATAGAAAACACTCTCTAGTTTCTAAAGCCGTTTGAATTATATCTGTGAGTAAAACAGAACTCCTTTTGCAGCAAACTTCCTGACAGGAAGTGGAAAATCTGAAATCGATGCACTCTTCTAGGGGCTGCCTATTAAAGTCCTTGATATTTATTAGTTTAGATGCACTTCATACGTCTTCCACTAGATGTCGACAAGCAGTGAGAGAAGAAATTGAGTGTGTAACTTGATCTGGGCTTGAATAATAGCTCTTGGCATGACGTGTCACCAGTTTCCTGTTTTCTGGAGAGCGCGAGAAGGGACCTGGATTTGCCTTCTGATAAGCTGTCGTTATGGACGACTAATATCTCCGGCTTTGATTTTATTTGATACATGTGACAATATCATCGTAAAGTATGTTTTTTCAATATAGTTTAATCAGATTACTGAAATTTTTTCGGGAGTTTTGCCGTGTTCCGTTCTCTGAGTTTGTTGACGATGGAGAGATTCGCGCCACTTGGCAAGTGTGCTTGCTAAATCGAGAGGGAAAAAGGCCGTTCTAAATCCAAACAACGATTGTTCCCGACAAAGGACCCCTTGTACAACATTCTGATGAAAGATCAGCAAAAGTAGGACCCATTTTATGATGCTATTTCATATATCTGTCGAACATGTTGTACTAGTCGTTTGCGCCCAGCTTTTGGGTACTCTCTCGCTATACCTAAGCTGGATGTCGTAATGAAGTTATTTTTTGAATTCTAACACGGCGATTGCATTAAGAACTAGTGTATCTATCATTTCCTATACAACATGTATTTTTTAGTTATGTTTATGAATAGTTATTTGGTCAGAATATGTGTGTCAGAAAAAGTGTCAAAAAAATATCCGGACGTTGTGGGAAAAAGGTGCTACGTTAGCACAATGTATAACCACTGATTTCAGCTCTAAATATGCACATTTTCGAACAAAACATAAGTGTATGTATAACCTGATGTTATAGGACTGTCATCTGATGAAGCTTATCAAGGTTAGTCAAAAATTATATATCTTGCTGGTTTATTCGCTATCGCTAACGTGCCTATTGCTATCGCTAACGTGCCTTGATGAATGAATGCGGTAGTGTGGTAGGCTATTGTAGTAAGCTAATATAATGCTATATTGTGTTTTCGCTGTAAAACACTTAAAAAATCGGAAATATTGGCTGGATTCACAAGATGTTTGTCTTTAATTTGCTGTACACCATCGATTTTTCAGAAATGTTTTATGATGAGTATTTAGGTATTTGACGTTGGTAATTATTCTGGCTGCTTTCGGTGCAATTTCTGATTGTAGCTGCAATGTAAACTATGATTTATACCTGAAATATGCACATTTTTCGAACAAAACATAGATTTATTGAATAACATGTTATAAGACTGTCATCTGATGAAGTTGTTTGTTGGTTAGTTTGGTTGGTTCTTGGTTAGTTAGGTTGGCTTTGTGCATGCTACCTGTGCTGTGAAAAATGTCTGTCCTTTTTTGTATTTGGTGGTGAGCTAACATAAATATATGTGGTGTTTTCGCTGTAAAACATTTTAAAAATCGGACATGTTGACTGGATTCACAAGATGTGTATCTTTCATTTGCTGTATTGGACTTGTTAATGTGTGAAAGTTAAATATTTCTAAAAAATATCTTTTGAATTTCGCGCTCTGCCTTTTCAGTGGAATGTGGGAGGAGTTCCGCTGGCGGAACGCCAGAGCCAGACAGGTTAATAAGTTTAGAATAATTTCTGAAGGTTTGATGTGGTGTGGCTATAATGAAGCTTTACAGGCTACTACAGGCCTATGATATGAAGGCAGTGAGCATCTGGGCTCCAACTGTCTCTGACAGTTGAACTTGAGGTGAGGAAGACGTTTAAGGCCTACCAGAGTTACTCCTGTAATCTAACAATATAATGCTTATCTTTATACAAAATATTCTGATCGAAAATGAATGAAGTAGCCTCCTTCTGTAGGTCTATATCTGTATATTAGACACAGTAGCTGTCTGACATAAAGAAATGCATGTTGGTGTTGAAGCATGCCGCTGGCATACTTCTCTTTCTCTCTTTCTCTCTCTATCTCTCGGGGCTAGTCCTAAGCTTCTCTTCCTTTATATGTATTTTATGTTATTATTTATTTGTAATATCATACAGTGGACATCTAAGCCTATAGGCCTATGCATGCAATGCCCTGATGTATTTAGTGGCCAAAACTCTGACAGCCGAACCATGAGATGTACAATTATTGTTTTAAGAAAGTAAAAAATAAAACAAAAAATAGGCTATAAAACCCTGGCACATACACTGGCAGATATTTTCTGTCAGGCAGGCAGACACTGGAATAAGTTGCTGAATGATACTATGAGGGCTTTGCAAAGGGGCTTTGTTGCATTATTTGTGTGACAAAAAAAATGCCCGGATTATTAACCTGTTCCCATGATTTTAAAATAAAGGTTCTGTTCTGGAACAGTATAGATCACATTAGTTTGCGGTTCTGATTCTGTTCCTCAAAAAAAAAAAATGGGTTATCGGTTCTGTTCCCTGAACCGGTTCCAACCGCTGGTATGTACTGAACATCACCTTTCCCCAAAACGTTCTTGTAAGTTCTTGAACAGACTTTGAGGTATTTTTGCTCCCGTTTGGTGGGTGTGGCGAATTGTGGCTTGAAACTTGACAGCGTTCCCCAACCCTCAACCAAACCCCTCCCCATTTTTCAAATGGTCCTTCAGTATAGCACCGTTTCCGTTCAATTGAACATTCCAGAACGTAAAAATCGTAGTGAATGCAGCCCATATTTTCTGATAACTGTGAACTCACGGTGACATTGTCAAAATGATATATGATCATTGTGTGTTGAGTAGGGAATATGAGTTTATTTGATTAGATTTTTATTACATGTGTGTTCTGGGTTGATTATTTGTGTGTGCATGAGGTCAGTGTGTATGCAAGAGAGAGAGTCTTGTTGATTATTTATATGAGTTATGTGTAAACAGAGCCCATTGCTGAGATACGGCCTAATTAATCAGTCTAGTGCTCAGTCCACCTATATTCACATAAACAAACCAATGGTCCCACCTCTCTCTCCCTGCGTCCTACACACACGCCAGAGCCTTCTCACACACACCTCACAGATGCCCCACCACCACTGGCCAAAGTCACAAATAGACCACTTCACCTCCAACAAGCTAGTCCAGGAAATGTACTCTGTGTTGGTGAAATATCATGCCACCTTTTGACGAAAATAAGCATTTCTGCTTTATTGCTGATCTTAAATGTCGTCCTGGGAAAGAGAGGCGGAGGCAGTCATACGAGTCCGTTTCTTGTTTGATGGGGGCCTGCTGCCAAAGTTCACTACTGTAAGACTACCTTGATGTCAGCTTGTGACTACTCTTTTTTCTTCCATACCGTCCTACATCAAACTTGATCAATGATTTTAAAAACACATTTCAGTTAAAAGCTACAATTTAATTTCCCCTAGTCAAAAGCTAAAAAAGTTTGTCTGGCACCAAATATTTTGCTGTCTCCCAGGCAACAAGAAAGTGATCTCTAATGGTGTCTCTGGTCTTGTGGTCATCTACATCCTTTCCTCTGACTCACTCAAATATAATGTTATTATAAGTAGATCATAAATAAACGTTCATTAATTATCTTCTCACTCTCAATCACCCTCAACTATGGACGTTATATTTTCGTCCTCTCTTGCATGCTAAATAGTTTATAACGCTTTTTAAAACTTATCTGTGATTGGTCCGCTTTTTGAGCGCCTATACTCCTATTGGTTTATCATAGCGTCACTCCCATTTGGCTAGTGCACTTGACCATATAAACTCCCCTGCTTGGTTCTACTGCAGTCCGCAGCCAGCTAAGCATTCTTCCCCTGTGAATATTTGCGGTTTGTGCAGTCAAGATGAGTGTAAGTACAACTTTTTGTATTTTACTGGCTTACAATGTCTGATGTGTTAGTTCAATTGATTGTTATCTGAAAAGTAGCCTAAATGCAGTGCAAGTTCATAACGGTTCATGTTGGCGCTATTAAACAGCTGTTGGGAAAATAATGCTCTGATTTTAATAGCCTATGTGCTGTAGCCCAATATAATAGAGCAATGTCCTCTCTAACAATGCCCTTTTATAGTCAACCTTGTTGTCAATGCGTCTAGGGAGACTAATCAGACTTTTGGCATGCTAGATGGCTCGACTGTCTTGTTTAGGTTTTATGACATGTCATTTTTTATTGTTCTGCAGTGACTACAGATGAGAAGGGTGTCTCATTGCAATAGAATATGTAGTTCTGTCATTTGCAAAAGTTCATTTGATTCTCTCAATTAATGATATTACGGACATAGGGCAGGGTGGGGCAGGCATGTAGAAGACAGACAGCAGTGATATGTTTGTTTTTGGGATAATAAGATTCATGTGTCTTCTAAATAGTTCCGTATACTCTTAATACCTTCCATGTGATCTTTAGATCTGATGATCTAATCAGTGTGTACTAGTAGGGTTTGAATGGGTTGAACTATGGGGGTGTTTGGTACACCCTTAACAAATCAGGGAACACATAAGCAGAAGTATAGGCTATCAATGTGTTGATAAGATCGACTTTGGTCCGGACCACTATTTTTCGGGTGTGTAATTTGAACCCATATGTATTTAGTTGTGTGGGTACAGTACAGTTGGCTGGGTGGGAGTTATGTGGGTACAGTAGGCAGTGTGGGACAGACAGCCTCTGATCAGAGTATGATCATGAACAGCATCACTGTGGGTTCAACCTGGGCCACCCCTACAGTTCCTGGACATTACAATCCACATTTAGACAATAATATTACTTACTCCACTCCCTCACTTTTAACAGGAACTCAATGTGCAGCATTTTGTCTTGGATGTGACTAACAATGACTCTCCTTGGTCTTGTAATACAGTTAACTGGCTGTGTGTGTGTTAACACTCTCTGAGGTCTCTGGCTGTGTGTGTGTGTTAACACTCTCTGAGGTCTCTGGCTGTGTGTGTGTGTGTTAACACTCTCTGAGGTCTCTGGTTGTGTGTGTGTGTTAACACTCTCTGAGGTCTCTGGCTGTGTGTGTGTGTTAACACTCTCTGAGGTCTCTGGCTGTGTGTGTGTGTTAACACTCTCTGAGGTCTCTGGCTGTGTGTGTGTGTGTGTTAACACTCTCTGAGGTCTCTGGCTGTGTGTGTGTGTTAACACTCTCTGAGGTCTCTGGCTGTGTGTGTGTGTTAACACTCTCTGAGGTCTCTGGCTGTGTGTGTGTGTTAACACTCTCTGAGGTCTCTGGCTGTGTGTGTGTGTGTTAACACTCTCTGAGGTCTCTGGCTGAGTGTGTGTGTTAACACTCTCTGAGGTCTCTGGCTGTGTGTGTGTGTTAACACTCTCTGAGGTCTCTGGCTGTGTGTGTGTTAACACTCTGAGGTCTCTGGCTGTGTATAATAATAAAGGCTTTGTTTCACCGTGGCTGTTTTGTGGTTACCATGGTAATCATAGATGTGTTGGGAGAGCAACAGGGTTAATTCTATTCAGATCTAAATTAATTCAAGTTACCGTAAACAGAAGTCAGAATAGATAGAGTAGCAGAGTGATGTTATATACAGTGAGCCAGTATGATCTTCCCCAAGCGGAGCTATAGGATATACCTACAGTAAACATCAGGTTAACAAGGGCTAGATTGGCTGTCATGTCCTGAGCTCAGTTGGTAGAACATTGTGCTTGCAACTCCAAGGTTGTTGGTTCGATTCCCACAGGGGACCAGTGTGAAAATGTGTGCAGTTTCTCTGGATAAGAGCGTCTGCTATTTAATGACTATAATGTAAATGTCAGTAAGGTAAGCTTTATAGTAAGTAACAGCCAGGAGTTATCATGTGGATTTCCGAACTATGTATATCCATTCTACCCATCCTATTTCTGCGTTGCTTGCAGCTGCAGCCCAGCTGTCCTGTGTCTCTCAAACAGTGTGGGGAGGTATGTCTCACACTGGGATGGGAACTGCAGTCTGAAGTAGCACTGGGCTGCATGTAGCCAAGTCCAGCTAGATTTTACACACAGTTTACATTAAGGAGGGAGGACTAACACGGAAAGAATGCAATACTTCACTATCGCCCCCTCTCTCTTTCCTCCCCTCTCTCCCCCTCTCTCTTTCCTCCCCTCTCTCTCTCTCTCTCTCTTTGAACTTTATACCACTTTCCCTATTTCTATTTTTTTTTACTTTTCTTTCTGTCTGTAGATCTCTTCCACCCTCTACCCCTCCCTTTCCCTTTCTGCTCCTCTCTCTTATTTCTCTCCTCTACATTCTCTCTCTCTCTCTCTCTCTCTCTACATTTTCTCTCTCTCTCTATCTCTTGTCAGAATGCAGTCTTCTAGTCTGTGCAACACTAATAGAGCTCTAATGTTATATTATCCTGTTGTTCTATTTCTGGATTGGGTGTCAATGGGTTTGTGTCTGGCTCTGCACTGTTAAAGGCCAAGTACTGTGTCCTACTGTGTATGTCTTGTAAGCAATGATTAGGCACTTACTGTACGTTCAATGTTACACTGTAAGCATTACGTTCACACTCCTATCCCCCAGTGACTTACAAGAAGTGCATTCAAGGAAGAAAGCTAAAACACATGTTCAGGGGTAAGGTGTGGCAGTTTTTCTTGTCCACTGCCGACTGTTTTGCTGACAGAAACAAAACCGAAGTACAAATGTTGATGTCATTTCCCTTTGAGGTTCCTGTTTGATTATCTGCTGTTGCCCAGGGTTATACAGTATATTATCGACCTGGTCTTTAGCTCAACTGGCTAACTATGTCTTCTGTCAGAGAAGGAACAGGGTGTTGCCAAGTAGCAGAAATGACCAAAGTTGGCGGGAGTTGCCGGGGTAACATTTACTACACACCACGACCAATAGATGTCATGTGGACAGAAGGGCAACAATAAGAGGTCTATATGCAGATCATTAAGAGAACTGTATATGTGCAGACAAACATCATCTAAACACCATTTCCCCTGCCACACGTAAAGATCACTCAGTACTTTGATTCTGTGCCGTGACCAACCTCCGTTGGTCCCATGTTGGCTGCCCACCATAATATGGGCCCTGCGGAAAATGTGACTTCACTTAAGCCTTACTGAGTGTAACCCAGCCTTCCTTCCCCCATCATTTATGGACAGATTTAGCCTCTCCTTCCAAATTCCAAATCACTGCAGGGAAAATAGGAACGCTGTCCAGGACTGGGATTTATAAAAAGCTTTGGGCCGTTCCATAATAATTGGAGACAGATGTTGTATTTGTTAGACTGATGGGTCTAGGATAAAAGTACAGGAAAGGGTTTAGCAAGATGTAGCCATACTCTATAGCTCTCTACACCAGAGCCACGTAAAGACTCCACATCTACATTATACCCACTGAACACACACTGGTTGAATCAACGTTGTTCCACATCATTTTAATGTGGATTATACATTGAATTGACATCTGGGTACTTACTATAACAATGGTTTGATAGAACCATCTTTGTTTCAGAAGTTATAGGTCATAACTTATGGCCAATTACGTATTAACTATCAGCTAATTGCACCTTTTTAATGTTTTTCAATTTATGTATTTCTCTCTCGGTCTCTCCCTTCTCTCTTCCTCTACAGGGTGTTGTGGTAAAGAACATGTCCTTCAAGGTGGGCCAGACCCTGACCATCACAGGGATCCCTAACTCTGACGCCACACAGTGAGTAGCTAACCCCCTTCAGACACAATTCATTGTCACTCCACTTCTCCGTCAGCAGCCTAGAGACCTTATAGAGAAACTAGTCACTGTATCACGAGAATGATCCGTTCATATTCACAACGTACATTATCAAACTACAATGGAAAAGTAGATTATAGCTATAAACTGTTTCTGTGTAATTATCAATCCAGACCCTCTTGCACTGTATGTTAAAGGATTTTCCTTATCCCTTCTGTCTGTGTGCTCTCCTCTTCCTTTCCTGTAGTTTTGTCATCAACGTGGGCAACAGTGAGGATGACCTCGCCTTGCACATGAACCCTCGCTTCGACGCCCACGGAGACACCCGGGCCGTGGTGTGTAACTCCTACCATGGAGGCAAGTGGTGTGAGGAGCACAGAGAGGGAGGATTCCCCTTCAACCAGGGAGAGGAGTTTAAGGTGAGAAATTACACTGTGTGTGGGTGTGGTGTGTGTGTGTGTATGTTTCCAATTTAACCCATGCTGATGTGAATGTCCTCTTCTCTTCCCATGTGTGTAAGGGAGTTCTACTAGGGACATCTGGTGGTAATAACTTGCAATCCCTGCATCCCAAATACCTAAGCACCTCTTTGGATAAAAATGTGTAATTACTTCTCTGTCTCAGATAAATATCACCTTCACCAAGGAGCAGTTCCTAGTTTCTTTTCCCGACGGCTCTGAGATCCACTTCCCCAATCGCCAAGGAGACGAGAAGTATAAATACATGCACTTCGAGGGCGACGTCAGGATCCAGGGCGTCGAGATCAAGTAGACCAGTCAGAGTGGAGAAGAATCCTCCATTAGGCACTCAATTGGATCTTTAGCTTTCTTGTCTGGCTGCTCATTGGCTTTCCAGAGGTCCACACACACACACACACACACACACACACACACACACACACACACACACACACACACACACACACACACACACACACACACACACACACACACACACACACACACACACACACACACACACAAGCCTTATCCTCTGTTTTTTACTCACTCACCATAGTTTTAAGTTAGTTTTAATGCTGCCATTCCTAACCGATGGATGGAGCCACTAACAAGTGAAACCTACAAGTAAAATAGATATTTTACAGGAGCAGCACATTACAAGCTTGGAAGTGTTGAAATGTGAAAGTTACCTGGGAGTTAAATTAATATCAATTGTTTTTTTGAAGATAAATGTGTCTTTCATTAATGTGGAACAATCATTCCAGATCATTCCAGAAGTGGTTTAAGAAAAGTGCAAAAATATTTGTTCATTAAAATGATATTTTTTTGAACCATTTCAGATTGTATCTTCCTTTGTGAAAATGTGTGATTTTTTATCAGCAGGTTTTCTGCAATACATTTAAACTATTTCTTTCATCACATTCCCAGTGGGTCAGAAGTTTACATACACTCAATTAGTATTTGGTAGCATTGCCTTTAAATTGTTTAACTTGGGTCAAACGTTTCGGGTAGCCTTCCACAAGCTTCCCACAATAAGTTGGGTGAATTTTGGCCCATTTCTCCTGACAGAGCTGGTGTAACTGAGTCAGGTTTGTAGGCCTTGCTTGCACACGCTTTTTCAGTTCTGCCCACAAATTTTCTATGGGATTGAGGTCAGGGCTTTGTGATGGCCACTCCAATACCTTGACTTTGTTGTCCTTAAGCCCTTTTGCCACAACTTTGGAAGTATGCTTGTGGTCATTGTCCATTTGGAAGACCCATTTGCGACCAAGCTTTAACTTCCTGACTGATGTCTTGATGTTGCTTCAATATATCCACATAATTTTCCCGCCAAATGATGCCATCTATTTTGTGAAGTGCACCAGTCCCAACTGCAGCAAAGCACCCCCATAACATGATGCTGCCACCCCCGTGCTTCATGGTTGGGATAGTGCCTCCCCCTTTTTCCTCCAAACATAACGATGGTCATTATGGCCAAACAGTTCTATTTTTGTTTCATCAGACCAGAGGACATTTCTCCAAAAAGTATATTTGTCCCCATGTGCAGTTGCAAACCGTAGTCACGCTTTTTTATGGTGGTTTTGGAGCAGTGGCTTCTCTCTTGCTGAGCGACCTTTCAGGTTATGTCGATATAGGACTTGTTTTACTGTGGATATAGATACTTTTGTACCTGTTTCCTCCAGCATCTTCACAAGGACACTGTAAAGTCCATGGAGAATAAGAGCACCTCCTCCCAGCTGCCTACTGCACTGAGGCTAGGAAACACTGTCACCACCGATAAATTTGCGATAATTGAGAATTTCAATAAGCATTTTTCTACGGCTGGCCATGCTTTCCACCTGGCTACCCCTACCCTGGTCAACAGCCCTATACCCAGCACTGCTACTTGCCCAAGCCTCCCCCATTTCTCCTTCACCCAAAACCAGACAGCGGATGTTCTGAAAGAGCTGCAAATCAGCAGGGCTAGACAATCTGGACCCTCTCTTCCTAAAATTTTCAGCCGAAATTGTTGCAACCCCTATTACTAGCTTGTTCAAGCTCTCTTTCGTATCGTCTGAGATCCCCAAAGATTGGAATGTTGTCGCGGTCATCCCCATCTTCAAAGGGGGAGACACTAGACCCAAACTGCTACAGACTTATATCTATCCTACCCTGCCTTTACAAGGTCTTCGAAAGTCAAGTTAACAAACAGATCACAGACCATTTCGAATCCCACCGTACCTTCTCCGCTATGCAATCTGGTTTCCGAGCTGGTCATGGGTGCACCTCAGCCACACTCAAGGCCCTAAACGACATCATAACCGCCATCGATAAGAGACAATACTGTGCAGCTGTATTCATTGACCTGGCCAAGGCTTTCGACTCTGTCAATCACTGGTCACCCCCAATGCCAATTCCTCCTCGGCCGCCTTTCCTTCCAGTTCTCTGCTGCCAATGACTGGAACGAACTGCAGAAATCACTGAAGCTGGAGACTCATATCTCCCTCATTAACTGTAAGCACCAGCTGTCAGAGCAGCTCACAGATCACTGCACCTGTACATAGCCAATCTGTAAATAGTCCATCCAACTACCTCATCACCATATTGTTATTTATTTTATTTATTGTGCTCCTTTGCACCCCAGTACCTCTACTTGCACACTCATCTTCAGCACATCTATCACCCCAGTGTTTATTTTGCCATACTGTAATAATTTTGCCACTATGGCCTATTTACTGCCTCACCCCCCTTATCCTACCTCATTTGCACACACTGTATATAAACTTTCTCTATTGTATTATTGACTGTATGTTTGTTTATTCCATGTGGAACTCTGCATTGTTGTTTGTGTCGCACTGCTTTGCTTTATCTTGGCCAGGTCGCAGTTGTAAATGAGAACTTGTTCTCAACTAGCCTACCTGGTTAAATAAAGGTGAAATAAATAAATTAAAAAGGTAATTTGCTGTTGTTCTGCAATTGATTTGCACTTCTCCACCAAAGTACGTTCATCTCTAGGAGACAGAACATGTCTCCTTCCTGAGTGGTATGACAGCTGCGTGGTCCCATGGTGTTTATACTTGTGTACTATTGTTTGTAAAGATGAACGTGGTACCTTGAGGAGTTTGGAAATTGCTCCCAAGGATGAACCAGACTTGTGGAGGTTTACAATTTGTTTTCTGAGGTCTTGGCTGATTTCTTTTGATTTTCCCATGACGTCAAGCAAAGAGGCACTGAGTTTGAAGGTAGGCCTTGAAATACATCCAATTGACTCAAATGATGTCAATTAGGCTATCAGAAGCTTCTAAAGCCATGACATAATTTTCTGGAATTTTCAAAGCTGTTTAAAGGCACAGTCAACTTATGGAAATGTAAACTTCTGACCCACAGAATTGTGATACAGTAAATTATTGTAATGCGGTGCGTGCTTGTGGCAGGGAAGTCAGGTGCAGGAGAATGAACTTCGTAAAAACTGAGCTGTTTAATAAACAATCAAAAAAACTCAGAAAACCAAAGTATACAAAAAATAACATAATAGGGTGCAAAACCCGTCGCACACCAGAACAAATAACACACCTACATACGACAAACAACCTCTGACAAGGACACGAGGGGAAACAGAGGGTTAAATACACAACATGTAATGAATGGGATTGGAACCAGGTGTGTAGGAAGACAAGACAAAACTAATGGAAAATGAAAAATGGATCAATGATGGCTAGAAGGTCGGTGACGTCGACCGCCGAACACCGCCCGAACAAGGAGAGGGACCGACTTCGGCGGAAGTCGTGACAATTATAAGTGAAATAATCTGTCTGTAAACAATTGTTGGAAAAATTACTTGTGTCATGCACAAAGTAGATGTCCTAACCGACTTGCAAAAACTATAGTTTGTTAACAAGAAATTTGTGGAGTGGTTGAAAAACGAGTTTTAATGACTCCAACCTAAGTGTATGTAAACTTCCGACTTCAACTGTATATAGTCATGTGTAACTAATTGTCAAACCCATCCTGGTCCTCACTACACATTTACTGGTTGAACACCCAGCTGTATTTGATTATGATACTTAAAGAATAACCATGTGTTAGTAATGCAGCATTACCTTTCTATGCTAGTTAATTAAACCACGTGGTAGATTAATTATCGACCTCTTCAGCCTATGACGGTGAGCATATGCCTAGCTTAAGAGGTGTTGAGTCATGTCACATTTAATGCATGAATGTAAATACAGTGAGATATGTAAAAGAAATCCACTGCAAATTGCACTGTTCAATAGAAAAATGTACATTAATCAAATAAGTTCCCTTGTATTTGATTAGTCGAGCAGTGGTGAGTGAATTGGCTCATGGTCCAATCACAGTTCGTGTCAATAAAGTTTGAAAATCGCAACACTTACAGAGTGAAAACACTGCCCGTACCAAGCTGTTTATTTGTCCTGTAGTTTTGCAAGAGTTCTACTAAATAAAGGCTTTTGTATTAAGTCATTCCTCCTCCTGTTCTCAGAGTGCCTAGATGAGAAACGTAAGCCCAAAGATCAATGTTGCTTTTTCCTTTACTAAGTGGTGGCCATTATTCCCTTAGTTTTTCTGTCAGTCCATAGACTACCCTTTTCCAAAGAGCACTATACCCCCATGGCCTATTGACCTTATGGTTTTAACCCATTTGACTGCACCAGCACATCGTTTTTCCCTAAAGACTAACTTTGGTTTTAGGCACAAGATACAGCCAGCATACAGGTCTATACACACTTTTCCACACCTATGGCTAACATAGGAACTACAATGTGGCATCACGAACACCGTTTTTTTGTCTTACAGTGCATTTCCACAAAATTATGAATCGAATAGCCACCCTTATTTTTGTTTAACCCTTGTGCTGTGTTCGGCTCTGTGGAACCCATTTTCAGTGTTTACTAAAAGAAAAATGCTACAATTAATTATTTTTTCAACCTGAGACTCATTGGCCGTGGCTCATTTTCTGTGAAGAATATGTAAAATAACACATTTTCATTGAGTGCACACTGTGCACCCCTCTACATACGTATATTACATATGTGGTGTTCGGGTCCACTGGACCCCAGGGTAATAAAAGTGTGGGAAAGTGTGTGAGTAGGTGAAAACTCTGTCTTCCTCCTCCCTGGGCATGTTGTTTCAACATAGCACCAAGAACCTGTCTGTCTCCCTGCCTGTCTACCAGTCTACAGATTTTCTCACACTCTTTACCCTTTGTAGTGTGTGAAACTACACAATGTCTTGCGGGAGCCTGCACAATGTTACTACAATGTATTATTTCGATACATTGTAAAAAAAAATAAAAAAAAGAGTATTTTCCCACTCTACTCCAGCCAGGTGCAAATTGGGGGAAGAACACAACAAATAAACAGCTGTGCATGTGTCTCCTTACCACAATCAATCAGTATGTCAAAAATAATCTCTGCTCAGAGGGCTTTAGAAATAACTTTTGCAGAGAGAGAAGCTAGTGTGGAAGGATAATTTTCAGAATATGAAGACCATGTCTTTGTCCATTCGGAGTCTGACAGTGTGTTGGAAGAAGAGGATGAGATTGACCCTCAGCCAGCCCCAGGACCAGCCCATCAGCAGTCAGCCCCAGGACCAGCCCATCAGCAGTCAGCCCCAGGACCAGCCCATCAGCAGTCAGCCCCAGGACCAGTCCATCAGCAGTCAGCCCCAGGACCAGTCCATCAGCAGTCAGCCCCAGGACCAGCCCATCAGCAGTCAGCCCCAGGACCAGTCCATCAGCAGTCAGCCCCAGGACCAGTCCATCAGCAGTCAGCCCCAGGATCAGCCCATCAGCAGTCAGCCCCAGGATCAGTCCATCAGCAGTCAGCCCCAGGACCAGTCCATCAGCAGCCAGCCCCAGGACCAGTCCATCAGCAGTCAGCCCCAGGACCAGTCCATCAGCAGTCAGCCCCAGGATCAGCCCATCAGCAGTCAGCCCCAGGATCAGTCCATCAGCAGTCAGCCCCAGGACCAGTCCATCAGCAGCCAGCCCCAGGATCAGCCCATCAGCAGTCAGCCCCAGGACCAGTCCATCAGCAGCCAGCCCCAGGATCAGCCCATCAGCAGCCAGCCCCAGGACCAGTCCATCAGCAGTCAGCCCCAGGATCAGCCCATCAGCAGTCAGCCCCAGGATCAGCCCATCAGCAACCAGCTCATCAGCAGCCTGCAGGAGGAGAAATATGGATGTCAAAAAATTGTGAAATTTGAATGGTCTTCTTGCCCAAGGAATGAGCCACCTAGCATGGCTGCCAATGTGATAAGAATGCAACCAGGGCAGACGCGGATGGTGGTTACTCATGTGCAGGACATAAAGTCTTTTTTTGAACTGTTTATCCCAGACAACATCCAGAAAATCATTCTGGACTACACTAATTTGGAGGGAAGGCATGTTTTTGGAGAGAGATGGAAGGAGATGGACCAAACTCATTTACATGCATACTTTGGAATTTTTTACCCTTTCTAGTGTTTTCAGATGCAATAGGGAATCCACAGAATCCCTGTTGGATGCAGAAAGTGGCAGAGAACCTTTCAGTGCAACAATGTCTCTGGAAAACTTCCACGTTATTTCCAGGATTATCCGCTTCGATAACCGAGACACCAGACCAGCTCGGCGGCAGAGAGACAAGCTAGCTGCAATCAGGTCAGTGTGAGACAAGTGGGTGGACCTTCCCCTGTTTTACAACCCTGGGCCCAACGTTGCTTTTTTGTTATTACACTTACTGATTATTTCAAAATAATATTTCAATTCAATATGAAGAGGGGTTTGATAAAGAATCTTCCATGAAAGATAAACAAATGAACAATGAAAGTTAAATCAGGGTCCATATCATTTGGATCAAAATAAAACATAATATCAGAGGCTCTCAGATTAACATTAATCGTTGTTCCTTTTCAAATAAAATCTTCTGACTCCAAAATCTTCTGACATAAGAACAATGCCAAAATAAATGGTCAAGAGTCTCTGGGTCACAACCGTAAAATACACATTTGTTATCAGTAGCTAATTTGAATCTGTGTATAATAAAGGTATTTTTTTTAAATTTAACCAGGCAAGTCAGTTTAGAACAAAGTTTTATTTACAATGACAGCCAATGACAGTGGGTTAACTGCCTTGTTCAGGGGCAGAACAACAGATTTTTTGTACCTTGTCAGCTCAGGGATTTGATCCAGCAACCTTTCGATTACTGGCCAAATGCTCTAACCGCTAAGCAACCTGCCACCCGGTAGATTCTATGAATGAGTTTGTATGATACAATATTTGCCAGACAACAACGAGACTTTGTTCCAGTTCACTTGTCCTAGGGCTGCATAGCAGAGGGAATAGTAACATATTGACATAGTTTAAAATGTCAATTTCTTCTAGCTGTATTGAGGCTACAAAATCCTCATCAGTTACACTTGGAGTAATGTTATTTTCTCCTAAAAGAGAATAGCACCTTTAGGGACAGCTCTAACAACTATTAGAACCTCCTCAGGAGTGAATGTGACATTGTGTGTTCTCATGAAATCTGGATAATCATATTGTTGTCCATCATCAATATTTTTACCAGATAATGCTGTTCTCAAACCAGTTCTGGAAAAACAAAGATCTGTTTTTGTATTTTATGTCTTTATTTTTCCAGATTGTATATATATGTTGGGAAAAAATATGTTTGTACATGAGTTTCTAAGTTTGAAGTAGTTGTTTATGAAAGTTAGCAAGCTTAACAGGGATCTTACCCATGTCAAAGTTGCATTTGAGTAAGAATTCTAGACCACAAATCTGTTGAAATGTTAAATTAGGGATTCTATTCCAAATTCAACCTTTATTTCTTAAATCGTTTTGTAGCCATTTGATCTTAAAGATTACATTAGAGGTTTTAAAATCCAGAGCATTCAACCCTCCCTCACTCTGGGTGCTACATATTAACGCTTTTCTTAAATAATGAGGTTTATTCCTCCATATGATGTTAAATAATTGAGTATGAACCATTTTAGTTGCTGACAGAGGAACATCCAAGGCAAGGGAGGTATAAACTAATCTGGACAAACCTTCATATTTTGACAAAAGTACACATCCAGATAAATCTCTTTCCAATTTTCTCCTCAATAGAAGAACATTTTAAATTGGCCATTTCTTTCGGATCTTTGCTAACTTTATTACCAAGATACATGATCACATATCTTGCTATTGCTAACTTTTATTTATTTTATTTAACCTTCATTTAACTAGGCAAGTCAGTTAAGAACAAAATCTTATTTACAATGACGGCCTACCTCGGCCAAACACTAACCCGGATGACGCTGGGTCAATTGTGTGCCGCCCTATAGGACTCCCAATCACGGCCGGTTGTGACACAGCCGCGAATGGAAGCAGGGCATGTGGTGATGCCTCTAGCACTGAGATGCAGTGCCTTAGACCGCTGCGCCACTCGGGAGCCCCGAGCAGCAGTGTAAAGAGAGGGGTTGGGGGGCACACAATGCAAATAGTCCGGGTAGCCATTTGATTACCTGTTCAGGAGTCTTATGGCTTGGGGGTAAAAACTGTTGAGAAGCCTTTTTGTCCTAGACTTGGCACTCCGGTACCGCTTGCCATGTGGTAGTAGAGAGAACAGTCTATGACTGGGGTGGCTGGGGTCTTTGACAATTTTTAGGGCCTTCCTCTGACACCACCTAGTGTAGAGGTCCTGGATGGCAGGAGGCTTAGCCCCAGTGATGTACTGGGCCGTACGCATTACCCCCTGTAGTGCCTTGCGGTCGGAGGCCGAGCAATTGCCGTACCAGGTAGTGATGCAACCAGTCAGGATGCTCTCGATGTTGCAGCTGTAGAACCTTTGGAGGATCTCAGGACCCATGCCAAATCTTTTTAGTTTCCTGAGGGGGAATAGGCTTTGTCGTGCCCTCTTCACGACTCTATTAATCTCTTCTTCAAATTCTGGAAATAATATCATGTTGTTTTGTTTGTTGTTGGATGTATAGATATTCCATAATAAGAACATTTCACTGTTCAAATGAACCAACGTCCAGAGAGTCTTACTACTGATGACCTTCCTTTTTAAATGCATCTCTTAAAACTGCTACACCTGCAGAGTGGTTGTTGCCATATGATAACCAGATGTCGTTAACCCATTGAGTTTTCCAAAAAGCTAGATCAGAAGAACAAGCATGAGTCTCTTGTAGAAAGTAAAAGTCTGCATTAAACTGTTTGCAATGCATGAAAATAGCCTTACGCTTGAGAAAATGACAAATACCCCTGACATTAATTGAACAAAGAGATAAAGATATGAACTTCAACCAACATCCTTGTCATGCTAATATAAGCTTTTCCAAGGATATGTAACTCAAAAGGATTTCCATCCCATTATTAACCCCTCCAACAAAAAACTAAGAAATACTGGTTATAAAGTTACCAAAGTATTCTTACTCCCACAAGGGGGAGACATTGTGTAGACCTTACAATGAGCAGTTATTCACCCATAGTTAGTGTTTGGTTTACCAGTTCTCAAGTCAGCCTTTTCTCATTCAAGTGTTTATGTAAATTCTTTACAATAAAAGGTTGCTATTCACCTGGCAATTAGGCAGTGTTTAGGCCTACCAGTTCTGTCCTAGTTAGACTCTGGCTCTCTCTCAAATGTTCTGATTTGGCCGCATTTCTTTCCCATCGATGATCACTCTTGCACTGACAAAAAATGCAGTTTTCCCTGCCTTTCGAGCTGCAGCCGCCATCAGCCACAGTTTCTCCTGTGTCACTTTGACCGCTGAGGTCAGATCCTCTGTGAACCTCCATTTTTGCTTGATGAGGAACTCACAGTTCTTCGCTCGCCTCCAGAGAAGATCCCTTGTAGATCTGTTGGTGAACCTGATGATGGTTGTCCTCGGCCTCTTGTCTTGATCATTGAGTCTTCCCAAACAATGAATGATGTCCACATTGTCCTGAAGTTTGGCTTTTGATTCGGGAATGACAGCTCCACAGATGTCAACAACTCTGCATTTGATGTCCTCACCCGCTTGCTCTGGAATTCCATGGAGCCCCAGGTTTCATCTGGGCTGGTATCTCTCTGCCTCATTCACCTTTTGCTCGAGTTTAGCCACCTTTTCATTTTCTTGTCAGATAACTTCCATTTTTTTCATGTCACTTTTGAGGGTTTTCACTTCTCCAGAGATAAAGTCAACCTCATTTTTTATAGCCTCAATTTTCATCTCAACTTCTCAGCATTGTTGTCCATGCTCACCAAATTTACATCACCCACAGCAGTATTTGTCCCCTACAGAGGAGTACCCAAAACCATACCATCTTTTGCTGTTAATTGTCCATCTAATGATTTCTCCATTTCTTTTCTTTTGGTTCTTATTGTGGAAGTTTCCATGTAGACAAGCTAGTTTTTGAGCTAGCTAGTGTTGTCGCAGACTTAATCATTTTAGAGGTGAATAACTTGCAGAAAGTAATAAATTACCTTGCTAAACAAAGAAAACCATATTCATACAGTGTTTTATGACCTTAGAAATGACCAAATTTGGTTGAGGAAATCCAATAATTCCTTCAGCTACCAAACAAACACATCTGCACTGACCGCCATCTTGTGCGTGCCCAGCGTCCCTAACCCTAACCCCCATGTTGATGCAAGCAGGCTAAGTAGTGCTAGGTATCAACAGCCAATCCAGTAGGGTCCTGGAAACTATAGTGAGCTTCGATTGGTCAATAGCACAGCAATGTCGCAGAGTATTTACAAAAAGTTAAACTTTCCTCAACTTTGTTCCAGCCATGTTCACGTTCCCTAGCCCATGCTGGCATAGCCCACTGGTTCCCCGCCCACTTCACTCCCTCGGATGAAAAGGAATGGGGCTCCGTTGTCTCATCGCCCCCATCATGTAATGTGGAAATGCAGTGTTAGGTCTACAGTATCTATCTCCCAGGTCACACCTGCTACTTTTGGGCAGAGTGTGAGCCTCACAAAGCAAAGTGGGAACTGGAGGTCCACATCGACATTAAAGAGAGAAGTAGTAAGAAGATGACGAGGTGACTCAGGTAAGCAATCATTCAACACCGAATTTGAAATGATGGATTTATTGGTGATTCATCATCTATTGTCGATACAACCACTAGGAGGCGCTAAGCGACCAATAATGACAACAATACACCAAAAATAGTTTTTGTCATAGTTCGGTGATATCAGCTATTTCTTAAAATGGATGTTTGAACTACTTTGGAGAAATGAAACGAACAGATAATCATATCGGTCTAAAATATCAAGGTAGTCAAATAAATATTGCTATTAGGTTGTAAATCACAGCTAGGACATTGTTTGCTACCTCATTCAGGGGATGAACCGTTTTAGTTTCAGTGACCCAATATTTTGGACAAAATATTTACTCAATATTTTTGCTTTTCTTTGAATTATCAACACATCTGACCACACATTATACAGACTGGCTGGTTTGGAATGGATAATATTATAGGCCTAATTCAGAAATGTTTTTCCCAACACTAATACTATCTATATTGTGACTGTTTACTGTAACTACACTATGTAATTCGGGGCTTTGTCAGTACGACAGACAAGTTAACGTGAAGCAAAGGGCTGTTTTGGTCTTATCACATATCGTCACATTCCTGTATGCTGTCCATGGTGCTGATCACTAATCCTCTCTTTGCCACTCCAGTAAGAGGAAGTGAGAGACTGTGACAAGCGGGTGTGTGTGTGCACATCTCTCACTTCTTCTCTTCCCCTCTCTCTTTGTCCCCTCTTTCTTCTTCCCTCTCCTCCTGTGTACACACACACACACACACACACACACACACACACACACACACACACACACACACACACACACACACACACACACACACACACACACACACACACACACACACACACACACACACACACACAGCCATAGGATATGGTTAACCACACAGGAATGTCACACAGAATAGCGTTGTGTGATATTCAAATTTTCTCTGATGTAATATAATGTGATTGGTCTGAAAGAGTTCTGAGGAGAGATAAGGAGAGGAGTGGAAAGCAACCCTGTCTTTCAGATGTCATCTTTGGCAAGACTGTAGCAGGCTATGAGATCATTTAAGGCGACCTACCACTTTCCTGACAGAAATCCTGTGTGTCTGTGTGTGTTTTCTCTAGTTGATTGACGTATTGTTTGAGAGTGTGTGTATGTGTGTGTTTTAAAGTGTGTGTGTGTGTGTAAGAGCGAGGTCTCAGTAGTTGATATATGAAGATCCTCCATGCCCTGTGTGTGTGTGTGTGTGTGTGTGTGTGTGTGTGTGTGTGTGTGTGTGTGTGTGTGTGTGTGTGTGTGTGTGTGTGTGTGTGTGTGTGTAAGAAAGAGACAGAGAGTGAGTTTTCTGAAGTTGATTAACGGTATATATTGTTTGGGATTTTAGTGCTGGTGTATGTGAGTGTGTTTACTTCTCTAGCTGATTGGCAGTATTGTTTGGGAGTGTGCGCATGCATGCATGTGCATATGATTGTAGTGTATGTGTGTGTGAGGCTCTGCCTGAACTGTTGTTTATCCCTCTGCTCTAGAGTCCCAGGTGTGTGTGTGTGTGTGTGAGAGTGTGTGTGGTAATCAGCTCTCACCAGCGCTGTCAGAGGTTGTTTCCCTGGAGAGGAGAGAGCAAAGATTTGGATACCATGACGACCAGTTTCATGTCAGACTCAGTCTCGGCTCTCCCTCCGCCTCTCCCCCCTTAATCTCTCTCTCTCTCTTTGATTTCTCTCTGCTCTTCCTCTTCTTATCTTTAATTGGAATTGGTGTGTGCGTGTGTTTTTCTATATGTTTCTGCCCATGTTTGTGTGTGTTGTGTGTGTGTGTTGTGTGTGCGTGCATGTTTGCCTACATGTGTTTTTATGCGTCTGTGTCTTGTGAAAGCGTCTGATGGTTCGGCATCCATGTGGATATTTTTAGCATGGCTGGAGACTTGCCCCCCCCCTCAGCTTCATTGATCCCTCTCTCTCTCCCTCTTTCTCTCTCATTCAGTTGGTTTCTCTCCTTCAATTAGCTTCCCTGCACTCTGCACTTTGGTGGTGAAACAAAGATTAGAGAGGAGAAGCAATAGTGAGAGAGAGAGAGAGAGAGAGAATGCAAGACACTTGACCATCCCCCTCAAGTTAGAGGACGAGCGCTATAAATGACCTGAAGATAGATGCTATCCACAGACTGAGTGAGGGAGGGAGGGATGACCACCGCAGTGAGTGGTCCCTCTGGGAAATGGATGATAGGTTCTCAGAGACAAACCACCCCTTTCATTGGCCTGATGAGGCTGATGTCTGAGTGCATTGCAATTCACACAATCATAGTGAGTGTTGGGGGGTGGGAGTGTGTGTGTGTGTGGGGAGGGGGTTTAAGCATGCAAAGCACACACACACGCTCACACGCACCTGTCTAATCTATTTTGTTAGGGCTTTGATTAACACCCTCGAATTACCCTCATCAGAGTAGTCTCTGAGGAATACACACACATGCGCACGCACGCACGCACACACACACACACACACACACACACACACACACACACACACACACACACACACACACACACACACACACACACACACACACACACACACACACACTTGTTATGTGGGGACCTAATATGTAATTTCCATAAAAAATCATATTTTCCCTAACGCTTACCCTAACCCTAATTCTAACCCTAATTGTAACCCTAACCCTAACCCTAATTCTAACCCTAATTGTAACCCTAACCCTAACCATAATTGTAAGCCTAATTGTAACCCTAACCCTAATTCTAACCCTAATTGTAACCCTAACCCTAACCATAATTGTAACCCTAATTGTAACCCTAACCCTAACCCTAATTCTAAACCCTAATTGTAACCCTAACCCTAACCATAATTGTAACCCTAATTCTAACCCTAACCCTAGCCATAATTGTAACCCTAACCCTAATTGTAACCCTAATTGTAACCCTAATTGTAACCCTAACCCTAACCCTAATTGTAACCCTAACCCTAACCACTAAGTTTAAAATAGCCTTTGTTTCTTCCCTTGCTTTACTATCCTTGTGGGGACTTTGGTGATTTTAGGTGAGTAAAACACAGAGAATAAGGTGTGTATATATGTGAGTGTCTGTGTCCTGCCTAGTGTGTATACAGGGATGTTGCTCTAGATTGAAGTCCAAGTTAGATGTCCATCCAGGTCCCATGAACGTCTAGAATTGCCTTCAAAACCGGCCACTAGGGGCAACGGTGAGTGTTATTACTTTCAAGTAGGCTGGCTGATCGTAAGGGGTTTGTAGATGGGGATGGTGGATACTGGTAAAACCACTCTCCGGCGCCAAGGTTTGCATGTTCAATCCCAGAGCTAGGGGATAATGTTTTGTTTTTCTGTTTTAAGCCTTTCCTAAACTTTAACCCTTAACTTAATCACTCTGAATTCATTTCTAAACCTAACCCTATTTTAATCCTATCCCAAACCTTAACCCTTAACTTATCAAGAAGTGAAACCCCTAGCCCGATGCAAGTGTTTTTGGTTAGGTGAGTGTCTCAACTTAAACATCAAAAACCAACGTTTACCTTGAGATCACCCATAGACGTTTGGGAAAACGTGGACAAATGTCACATTTTGAAGTCAAACTGTGATACATTGTTGGTGTATATACATGGATAATTCATCTCATCATGTGAGTGTTTGCTCATACCGTTATATGATTCCCCATAGTGTTGTTATTTTGGCATGTCATATGTCATCATTCAGTGTGTGTGTGTGTGTGTGTACACTATACAGTATACAGCATATTGTATGTGTGAGTGAGAGAGGAGGAATGTGTGATTCACCTAGCCTTACATAAAGCTGATCTCTAAATATAGCAGCAGGCAGCATGCATGACTCCAGATATCTGCACCAAAGCTATCGGCTACATTGATATGTGCGTGGGCCCCACACAGCTGACTGCTCTCCTGGCTCACTGGCTTAACACACTGCACCATCCCCTTAGCTTACCTCAGCTGGAGACACTAGCATTAGTTTAGCTTAAACCAGCATCTTCCCCATACCATACCTTAGCTAGAGGCTAAAGTTAGCTTGCGTCATCCTCCCACTTTACATCATGTAGAGAAGGGGTGTCAAACTCTTTCCATGGAGGGCCTAGTATCGGCTGGTTTTTATTTTCTCCTTTCAGTTAAGACCTAGACAACCAGGTGAGGGAGTTCCTTACTAATCAGCTGACCTTAATTCATCAATCAAATACAAGGGAGCGAAAACCCACAGACACACAGCCCTCTGTGGAATTAGTTTGATACGTGATGTAGAGACACTAGCGTTAGCATTCGTTAGCTTAGCTTAAGTCATTCATCATCCCAATGCTTTCCCTTTGCTAGAAATTAGCTTTAGTTTAGCGTCATCTGTCATCCTTATCCAAGACGGGTACTAGAATTAGTGTTAGCTTAGCATTATCCTACTGATACGCTATCTGTGTTTTGATCAATGATTCAGTTGCTTTTGAGCTGATTGCAGAGAGGGAGGGAGGGGAGGGAGGGAGGGAGGGAGGGAGGGAGGGAGGGGAGACACTGGGTCTCTGTGTTAGATCAGTGTGTTTCTGAAAGAACAGCCTGTGAATGCCACAGTATAGTTATTATCAGACACTAATACCAGTGTCTCACCAACAGAAATGACTTGGTGATGTAGCCTTTTCCACTTTTCAAGACACCCCAAAAAGGTTAAACATCCATTCTCTTCCTAGAGACTTACAGTGAGTCACAGACACAGGTTGCACTTTCAAATGGGAGAATAGACAATTGTTCAACCATTTCAGGTGAATTGTGTTTTTTCTCTTAAAGTATTTTATCACGTGGAACTTGGTTGGGTTAGGACTATCTTGTCAATGGAGTTTCTTGATGGAATAAACCATCTTAAAATCTCTGCACACTCTTGTGAATTGGTGTATCTGTATCTAGTTGTATTGTTGAAGTGTGTCATGGTTAAGATGAGAAGCTGCTCTCATAGCACCTTCCAAACCGTCTGCTGTGAGATGTATGCTACTAGAAGTGTGCAGAGAGAACATAACGTAGCCGAAGCCACAGTAAGTGTAACTAATGTAAAAACGAAACATTTAAATAGCTGGTGACTTACGAGACCTGCGCTGGTAACAAGTCTAGTGAATCTGAACGGGACCTTTTAATGGGGCTTTAACCACAAGATGGGGGCTGCCGGGTCTCTGGGAGAGTGGTGATGGAATTGCTGTCAAATTGGCTTTAATTGGCAATTACTGGTGAGTGTGTTTTTGTGTGTGTGTGTGTGTGTGTGTGTGTGTGTGTGTGTGTGTGTGTGTGTGTGTGTGTGTGTGTGTGTGTGTGTGTGTGTGTGTGTGTGTGTGTGTGTGTGTGTGTGTGTGTGTGTGTGTTTCGCGCGCACAGGGGCAGACTGGGACAAGGGTTTGGCCCTGGCATTTTATCCACAGCAGCCGACATCACTGCACATGTTGCCAACTCACCCCCGCCCCCACCAAATCACGAGTATTCATCTTATGTCATTCATAGTACTTTATTAAGAAGTGTTATGAGTGGACTACTGAGGTATTCAATACATGTTGTTTCATCTATCTAAGCAGGAATGCATGATTCAAGATACACTACATGGCCAAAGGTATGTGGACACCCCTTCAAATGAGTGGATATGGCTATTTCAGCACCACACGTTGCCGACAGGTGTATAAAATTGAGCACACAGCCATGCAATCTCCATAGACAAACATTGGCAGTAGAATGGCCCATGCTGAAGCACTCAGTGACTTTCAATGTGTCACCGCCATATGATGCCACCTTTCCAACAAGTGAGTTCGTCAAATTTCTAGTGCTGCCCCGTTCAACTGCAAGTGCTGTTATTGTGAAGTGGAAACTTATATTAGCAACAATGGGTCAGCCGCAAAGTAGTAGGCCACACAAGCTCACTACCGAGATCCAAACTGCCTCTGGAAGTAACGTCAGCACAGAACTGTTCGTCGGGAGCTTCATGAAATGGGTTTCCATGGCCGAGTAGCCGCATACAAGCTTAAGATCACCAGGCGCAATGCAAAGCGTCGGCTGGAGTGGTGTAAAGCTCACCACCATTTGGCCTCTGGAAAGTGGAAATGCGTTCTCTGGAGTGATGAATCACCAGGAGAATGCTACCTGCCCGAATGCATAGTGCCAACTGTAAAGTTTGGTGGAGGAGGAATAATGGTGTGGGGCTGTTTTTCATGGTTCGTACTAGACCCCTTAGTTACAGTGAAGGGAAATCTTAACGCTACAGCATGTAATGACATTCTATATGATTCTGTGCTTCCAACTTTGTGGTAACAGTTTGGGAAAGGCCCTTTCTTGTTTCAGCATGAAAATGTCCCTGTGCACAAAGCAAGGTTCATACAGAAATGGTTTGTCGAGGTCGGTGCGGAAGAACTTGCCTGGCTTGCACAGAGCTCTGACAACAACCCCATCGGACACCTTTGGGATGAATTTGAACGCCGACTGCAGGCCAGGCTTAATCGTCCAACATCAATGCCCGACATCAAATCCATATCAAGGCCCATGATTTTGGAATGAGATGTTCGACGAGCATGTGGCCACATACTTTTGGCCATGTAGTGTATTTTGATGTGCAACCTTATCCAGTGATTGGGATGAATTTTAGGTTGAAAATTAGTCTAAATGTCTAAATAGGCTCCAGAATATCCTAACTCTAACTTTAAATATAATACCCACTGCACAGGAGGCTGCTGAGGGGAGGACGGATCATATTCATGGCTGGAATGGAGTTGATGGAATGGTATCAAACACATGGATACCATGTGTTTGATGTACAGTGCCTTCGGAAAGTATTCAGACCCCTTCACTTTTTCCACATTTTGTTATGTTTACGTTACGGAAAGAAAACAGTTTTATAGGAGAGAAAAACACAGGTTTTTAAGAGAAAAACGGAAGTATCACATTTACATAATTATTCAGACCCTTTATTCAGTACTTTGTTGAAGCACCTTTGGCAGCGATTACAGCCTCGAGTCTTCTTGGGTATGACGCTACAAGCTTGGCACACCTGTATTTGGGGACTTTCTACCATTCTTCTGTGCAGATCCTCTCAAGTCCTGTCAGGTTGGATGGGGAGTGTTGATGCACAGCTTTTTTCAGCTCTCTCCAGAGATATTAGATCAGGTTCAAGTCCGGGCTCTGGCTGGGCCACTCAAGGACATTCAGAGACTTGTCCCGAAGCCACTCCTGCATTGTGCTTAGGGTCGTTGTGCTTAAGGTCATTGTCCTGTTGGAAGGTGAACCTTTCCCTAGTCTGAGGCACTGGGCATTCTGGAGCAGGTTTTCATCAAGGATCTCTCCGTACATTGCGCCGTTCATCTTTCCCTCGATCCTGACTAGTCTCCAAGCCCCTGCCGCTGAAAACATCCCCACAGCATGATGCTGCCACCACCATGCTTCACCGTAGGGATCACTCTAAAAATAAAAGGTTCCTGGAGTATCCTTTAGGGGTTCTTCAAATTGATACTGTGGGGGAACCCCTATAAGTTCTTTGAAGAACCCCTTCAAAACGTTCTTCAAAGAACCCCTTTCAATGGATCCTCGAATAACCCTCCCCTATTATTACTCATAATATGCAGAACAACAACACACTATTTGAGTTCAGTGTTTATTATGATTTTAGTGGCAAAGCAGCATAAAGAACTCTAAATATGAGGTAAAGTCCCAGCAGAGCCCCAAGTCCAATGGGTACATCCTCTGGTGTGTTGATGTTAGTGTGTTGATGTTCTCTGTATCCACAGCCAGAATGATTTTGCAGTGAGTGGTGATCGAACAGGTTTCCTGTTATATTCAGAGATGTAGGGAAGGTGAAGTCTTTGAATTTCCAAAATAGTAATTATACAGATGTTTAACAAAACATGCACACGACAGTATTCATACCTTGGTTTTTGTGTTAAATGTGAATGAAAAAAACTGTTTTGATAATGGTTTTCCTGCACATACCTTGTCTATAATGTAGAGGGAGGAGGATGGTACATGTGATCTGTATAACATACCAATAGACATACCTTTGTATGCCTCATTTGTAAACCTGCAGAGAGACACACAAGTGAGTAGTTCAGTCATCTGCACTCAATACAGCTAGCCTTCAACATATCATAGCCTACATAATCTTACCTGTTTGTTGATTGATATCCATTGAATTGTGTACATTTTCTCTTTTAGAAAAATTTGCACAAATATGAAAAGATAGATGGTATCATCATAAAACAATATCAATTTAGATCATATAAGGGACAAATATTACCTTAAATTGAGGAGATCTTTACATTTCTCAGTTTTAAGTGCCTGCACCTGCTGTCCTTTCAACTTCAAATCCAAATGTTTCTAGTTGGGAAGTTAGGTTCCAGCAGGAACCCCCAAGAACTAAGTAGGTTCCTCGATGAACCCTACCTCCTATGGGGTTCTTGGAAGAACCTTTTGGGGGCCATTGTCAGTGTCAAGAACCTTAAGGTTCTTCAAAGAACTTTGAGGATCTTAGAAGAACCCATGTTGAACCCCTCATTTTTAGAGTGATGGTGCTAGGTTTCCTCCAGACGTGATGCTTGGCATTCAGGCCAAAGAGTTACATTTTGGTTTGATTGAACCAGAGAATTGTGTTTCTCATGGTCTGAGAGTCCTTTAGGTGCTTTGTCATGTGGGCTGCCATGTGCCTTTTACTGAGGAGTGGCTTCCGTTACCTCTACCCTCCCAGGTCCTTACCATGCTCCTCCTTACCATGCTCCTCATACACTCTGTGTGAAAGTCACCTCTACCCTCCCAGGTCCTTACCATGCTCCTCATACACTCTGTGTGAAAGTCACCTCTACCCTCCCAGGTCCTTACCATGCTCCTCATACACTCTGTGTGAAAGTCACTGTGCCCAGTGTCAAATGGCTGATATAAACAGTAGAGGCAAGGAGAGTCTTCACAGCCTCTATTGAGTCAGTGTGCTTTCAGTGTTTTATAGTAACAGCCTAGTGACACACATAGGTCGGATGGAATTGCCCCTGTAAGCACTAATGAGTTTTGCCTGTTAATTCTTAATGGATAAGAAAACTATAGGATTGGTTCAAGTAAGGATAGCATTGGGCAAACTGGCCAACCTGCTCTGTGGGTTTAAATTACCATGAGGCACAAATCAACGAGTTCTACCTTTTTACCTCCTTTTGGATAACACGACACTAAGATTAGATCAAGTGAGCTATGATAGGGAAGGGAATGGCAAGCTGCCAAGTCAGGGACTCTTGATGTAGGTTTCAATTAACACTAAGCGCAGCTTTCCAAACTGTTTCACTTTTTAACCTCCTACATTGAATACGGCTATATAGGATTGGGTGAAGAGAGGGACGTGATAGGGCAAGCTGCCCAGATCCTGTTCCATAAAAACCTGTAGTAGATCAGTAGATCAGTAGGACAGGGGTCAACCCCGGGGCAGGGCCAGGGGTGTGTTAGACTGTGGCTCTCAGCCAAAGTTGATCATGTTGTTCATCCTCACTACTTCAGTCATCATTCATTTTCAATGCTTTTTCATTTAGCTCAAAATAAATCCAAGTTGTCTTTTTAGTAACAAACATTATCCTCTTTTAGGGAGTCCTGGTTTGGAACACACCTGTGTTATTATAAACTGACAACAGGACACTGCACATGAAATTGATTTGAGGACTTACTTTGTCCTGATAAAACACCTTTTGAATGTGATACAAATTACAGCATCATCAACTCCATTGTAAACAGAGCACTTAGGGTAACTGAACAGGGCCAGAACTCCCAACCCTTTTAAAATGTATTCGGGTCCATATTCAGCTCTGCTTTGTCTCTTCCACCTCTTCCACAATGTCAACCTGAATGGCTCCTATTGAGAAGCTACAGTACTTCAGTTCATTAGCAACACTCTATTAAATGGACCACTGTAAGGCTAACACTGTAGCCATATGCTAGCATGACATCATTGAACCTTCACTGACCCTCTGGGTGCATCTCAAGAGTCTAACAAGTCTTCTTAGCCTCATCTCCTCTCTCCTCTCCTTGTATCCTCTCCTTATCTCATCTTCTTGTCTCCTCACCTTCATTCACACTGATTGGAAAAATAGACCATGAAAGAAAGTCCACAGCCATATTGCCTTTACCTATCCTATGGTTTAAGATCAGTGCAGCTGAAGGAGAGGTGAGGGGAGGAAGCCACTTCAGATAAAGATGCACCCCCTGACTCAGTATAGTAAACTCCCTGGAGATAAAGTCACTACAGGTCATTACTCTACAGGTCATTACTCAGCTGTTTTATTACCCAATGTGATTAAATGACAGCAGGGGAATCAGCATTACCAGTCTTGTCTGTTGTTATGGGTGCTTATAATAAGGCATTCTGATCAAGGCCATGATGGAGAAACTTCAAAGGGTTTTTATACACTGAACAAAAATATAAAAGCAACATGTAAAGTGCTGGTCCCATGTTTCATGAGCTGAAATAAAAGATCACAAAAATGTTCCATACTCACAAAAAGCTTATTTCTCTCATATTTTGTGAACAAATTTGTTTACATCCCTGTTAGTGAGCATTTCTCCTTTGCCAAGATACTCCATCTGCCTGACAGGTGTGGCATATCAAGAACCTGATACCTTGTGCAGGGGACAATAAAAGGCCACTCTAAAATGTGCAGTTTTGTCACACAACACAATGCCACAGATGTCTGAAGTTTTGAGGTCTCGTGCAATTGGCATGCTGAATGTCCACCAAAGCTGTTGCCAGAGAGTTGAATGTTAATTTCTCTACCATAAGCCGCCTCCAACTTCATTTTAGAGAATTTGGCAGTACATCCAAACAGCCATACAACAGCAGACCACGTGTATGCACGCCAGCCCAGGACCTCCACATCTGGCTTCTTCACCTGCGGGATCATTTGAGAACAGCCACCAGGACAGCTGATGAAACTGAAGAGTATTTCTGTCTGTAATAAAACCCTTTTGTGGGGAAAAACTCATTCTGATTGGCTGGACCTGGCTCCCAATTGGGTGGGCCTATGTCCTCCCAGGCCCACCAATGGCTACACCCCTGCCCAGCCATGTGAAATCCATAGTTTAGGGCCTAATTCATTTATTTAAATTGACTGATTTCCTTTATTGTACTGTAACTCAGTAAAATCGTTGAAATTTTTGCATGTTGCACTTATATTTTTGTTCAGTATATTTCAGTCAGAAGTTAACTCAAGTTCCAGTGCTTTTATCTTTCAAAATGTTCTTGTGGCTTTCTGCTCGACCTCAATTTGTGCTAGTTGATACGCTACTGTTCTCCTGCTGAATGATGGCATCCTGCTCCCTGGTGTGATCACACGCTCCCATGTTCCTGTGAAACATGCTGCGAGCGTGTCTCTAACTCTGCGGTCACTGACACACACTACACTCTTAGAAAACAGGGTTCCAAAAGGGTTCTTCGGCTGTCCCCATAGGAGAACCCTTTTTGGTTCCAGGTAGAATCCTTTTTTGGTTCCAGGTAGAACTCTTTTGGGTTCCAAATAGAACCCTCTGGGGAAAGGGTTTTACTTGGAACCCAATAGGGTTCTACCTGGAACCGAAAAGGGTTCTTCAAAGGGTTCTCCTATGGGGACTGCCGAATAACCCAGAGGTGTCTCCTGGGGAGGCAGGTAGCTTAGTGGTTAGAGCATTGGACTGAGAACCAAATGGTTGCAAGATTGAATCCCCGAGCTGACAAGATAAAAATCTGTTGTTCTGCCCCTGAACAAGGCAGTTAACCCACTGTTCCTAGGGTTTCATTGAAAATAATAATTTGTTCTTAACTAACTTGCCTAGGTAAAAAAAGGTTCAAGATAGCAGCTTTTTTACAAAGAGTGTAGGAATCGCCTCTCCTTTTGTATCTCTTCCCCCTTTCAACGGATACCCGTGTATACAGTATATTTCTTATTTCTCCTGTCCTTCTAGACTACTGTGACTGCCACACCAGGGGTATCTCCTGTTATTATTTATTCTCCTCGACAACTGTGACTGCCACACCAGGGGCATCTCCTGTTATTATTTATTCTCCTCGACAACTGTGACTGCCACACCAGGGGTATCTCCTGTTATTATTTATTCTCCTCGACAACTGTGACTGCCACACCAGGGGTATCTCCTGTTATTATTTATTCTCCTCGACAACTGTGACTGCCACACCAGGGGTATCTCCTGTTATTATTTATTCTCCTCGACTACTGTGACTGTCACACCAGGGGCATCTCCTGTTATTATTTATTTTCCTCGACAACTGTGACTGCCACACCAGAGGTATCTCCTGTCATTTATCTCTTGTCCTCTCTTCATTTTTAGACCTTAGTGACCTGATGTTCCACCATCTTCTCTACTCAGCTATATACTGTATCTGTCCTCAGCCCAGCTCTTCTCTACTCAGCTATATACTGTATCTGTCCTCAGCCCAGCTCTTCTCTACTCAGCTATATACTGTATCTGTCCTCAGCCCAGCTCTTCTCTACTCAGCTGTATACTGTATCTGTCCTCAGCCCAGCTCTTCTCTACTCAGCTATATACTGTATCTGTCCTCAGCCCAGCTCTTCTCTACTCAGCTGTATACTGTATCTGTCCTCAGCCCAGCTCTTCTAAAGCATGTTTGAGTCTCACTCAAATTGGCTCAGTTTTTAAAGAAGAGCAGCTGTCACTTAATAACAGTGGAGGTTTTTGTATCTGTGTTGAACACTTTTAGGTCACAGTTTACATCCCAAACATCCATTTGAATTGGTTCAGAACTCTAGACTCAGGACTACAAATCACACACACACACACACACACACACACACACACACACACACACACACACACACACACACACACACACACACACACACACACACACACACACACACACACACACACACACACACACACACACACACACACACACACACACCCACACACATCCTGTCTTTACCCTTCTGCTTGCTCTCTCTATTTCTCTTGCCCTATCTCTCTCTTTCACACACATACACACCATGTCACTCTTTGAGATATTTATACATGGCTCAGTTTCTAGGAGGACTAGGGCCAGAGATGCCCATCTCTACCCAGCCATGGTGGCCTCTGCTCGGGGGAACTTAAGCTCTTGCTGCCCCCTCTCCCCTGGATCTCTGGATCAATAGCACCCCAGAGTAGTGTAATAGAATGCGATCCTAATGGAAGTACAAACTAGTTTCTATTTACTGTCTCTTCAAATCCCCTCCCATGGGACCCTAAGGGGGCAGGGAAGACTGAGGTTTCATAACAAATGGCACCCTATTTTCTACATAGTTCACTATTCACAGGAGCCCAATGGGCCCTTGTCAAATGTAGTTCACCGAATAGTGAATATGCAATAGACTTAAGAATGACACTCTGGCGCCAGGCAGGTAAACACAACCATGTTTGTTAAAGAGAACAAAGCCAAATGGATTGGAGGGTTTAACATCTCTGTAGACTGACGTCTTGAACAGCCAGCTGGGGGGAGTTTACACTGGCTTACAGTCTCAAGCTGGGCTTGGACCCCTGCCAGATCACTTCTATTAGCGGACTGTAGCTCACACTACTTTAGCTGCAGTCAGCAGATTTCTGCAAACTCAGTTGGATTCGGATTGGGCACCATATTGGCACCAAAAGTTCCCATTACATTGCAGTTTGGCATATGAGACTATTATTGTATTTGAACACGTTGGTGGCGAATTAAGGATAGTTGGCAAACCTTTGTGTGTGAATGGCTGTGTGCCAAAGTCATTGAAACCACTGTGGCTGGTGTTAAGTGAAACACAAACCAGAGAAGCACACTGACTCAACAACTAACTGTCTCTTGTAGCTAATAGAGCCACTGTGTGTAACTCACCCACACTAGCCTTGTCCTGTCAGTGTCATGTCACTCTCTCTGTCCCTCAGTCACTTTCTCCTCCAGAGAGAGGCTATGGAGTGATATGATCACAGTGGGAAAGACAGGACAGGACAGGACAGCTCAGAAAGGACAGGACAGACAGGAAAGGACAGCTCAGACAGGACCAACAGAACAGGACAGTTCAGCCAGGACAGACTGGACAGGACAGATGAGACAGTGAATGATTGATGTGACGCTGAGCAGATTGGTGGAGAGGCCTCTCTCTTATTCGCACAAAGCAAACACATGTACAGGCTGTAGAGACTGCTGAATGTTTCATAACCCTGATGGCTCAGGTTACAGGTTCAGCTGTGTGTCTGTGTGTGTGTTGTCTCATCTCACCCCTCTCCAGAGGGACAGGGCTGTCTGATGTTAGACTGAGGCAGAAGGTATCGGCTTACGTGGGTGTAGAGTGTTGGTTTTCACCCTGTTAACTTTTCTCTTTCAGGGTCAGTGGCTAGGCTCTTTGGGAGGGTAAAATGTGTGTGTGTGTGTGTGTGTGTGTGTGTGTGTGGTTGTGTGTGTGTGTGGTCGTGCGTGTGTAATAGGAAGAAACATTGTGGATTGAGTTGAGGGGGTGCCAAGAGCAGGTCGTTTTAGCAGGACCTCCAGAGGCCTAGGGGATAAATCACTGTTATCTATGCCCAGGGAGAGAGAGCACCTGTGGGCACCGCTCCACTCCCACCACTTCCTGGTCCCGGATCGTGGCTGGCTAGAATCAGTCTGCCTGGAGATGTTGCCTACCTTTACAACAGGCCTATGGTCATACACTCTGGGGAGACACAGAGGTTATGTCCCAAATGGCACCCTATTCCCTATAGTCCACTAATTTTGGGGTTAAAAGTAGTGCACTATATAGGAAATAGGGTACCATTTGGGACTCAGTCACAGTCCCACAGGGAGGTTAGCCAAAGTTAAAGCGTATACACTCAAAGTTTATACACCCCACCTGGGCTTCCAGCCAAGGAAGTGTCCTGGGGAATTCAGACTGTTTAGCCAAAAGGTTTCAGATTATTATGTGTTAGCAGTTACTTGTCCTTCCTTTACCTCCATGTACTGCAGATCTAACATATTGAATCTGACCCAAATTACCCACTTGTGGATTGTTGTGAGGAACCATGGGATTTCCGTTATCCTCTAAGAGACAGGTCAAGATGAAGATAAATGGTTCTTCATGAGAATATAGATTTCACACGTTTTCCTTTTGGCCCTTTATTTTCCGAGCCTGGTCCCAGATCTATTTTTGCTATCAAGCCAATCCTGTCAACTCCGGAAAAACATGATGCTTGGCATGAGAAGGAGTGGCATGATGATCCAAACAGACTGGTACCCAATCTGAAGTTAAAATGTAATTCATAAACAGTGTCATTTTGTAAGTTCAGAGTATAGGCCTAGTTGTTGTAGTCTATTGTTGTAACTATGTACTAATTGTTCGGCTCTGCCCTATCTCCCAAAAGATCTGAGAAGACATTACTTGGCGCAGAGTCAGCAAATTCCACTCCGCTGTTCAACCCGACTTGCTTACCTCAATTATTCACATCTTATGAATAAAGCACATTACCAGAGACGGCGACAGGGATATTTTTAAACCTAACGGCTTGAATTAGTCATGACTTTACAATGGCAAACATATCATTTTCATATCTTCCGACTACTTTGTGTGGGTAAAAAAGCGAAAGAAATAATTTACTCTGGTCGTCGATAAGTGAGTTCCCTGTGCTGGTACTGAAACTGCGTCATGTGTGTTCATCACAAATGTCGTCTGAGGAGCTTGCACTGATGTCCCTCCAGTCCCGATGTGAAATAATGGTGTTTCATATTTAATTGATCCCTATTCCCTGATCTCTGCAACTCCACTGCTACAGGCATTAACTCTGCATTGTACAATATTCATTTAAAGATTCCTTTAAAAAAAAGGTTGAGGCGTGGATCAGAAAATCAGTCGGTATCTGGTGTGACCACCATTTGCCTCATGCAGCACATAGAGTTGATTAGGCTATTGATTGTGGCCTGTGGAATGGAGTGGCATGTTATCCCACCCCTTTTCAATGGCTGTGCAAAGTTGCTGTATATTGGCAGGAACTGGAACCCGCTGTTGTACACGTCGATCCAGAGCATTCCAAACATGCTCAATAGGTGACATGTCCGGTGAGTATGCAGGCCATGGAAGAACTGGGACATTTTCAGCTTCCATGAATTGTGTACAGATCCTTGCGACATGGGGCCGTGCATTATCATGCTGAAACATGAGGTGATGGAGGCGGATGAATGGCACAACAATGGTCCTCAGGATCTCGTCATGGTATCTCTGCGCATTCAAATTGCCATCGATAAAATGCAATTGTGTTCATTATCCGTAGCTTATGCCTGCCCATACCATAAACCCACAGACACCATGGGACACATCACCAAACCTGCCGTCTGCCCGTTACAGTTGAAACCGGGATTCATCCATGAAGAGCACACTTCTCCAGTATCCCAGTGGCCATGGAAGGTGAGCATTCGCCCTCTGAAGCCAGTTACAACGCCAAACTGCATTCAGGTCAAGACCCTGGTGAGGACGACTAGCACGCTGACAGATTGTGCAGAAATGATTTGTTTGTACAAACCCACAGTTTCATCAGCTGTCCAGGTTGCTGGTCTCAGACAATCCTTCAGGTGAAGAAGCCAGATGTGGAGGTCCCGGGCTGGTATGGTTACAATTGAGGCGGATTTGACGTACTGCCAAGTTCTCTAAAACAACATGGGAAGCAGCTTATGGTAGAGAAATGAACATTACATTATCTGCCAACAGTTCTGGTGAACATTCCTGCAGTCAGCATGCCAATTGCACGCCCCCTCAAAACCTGAGACATCTGTGGCATTGTGATGTGTGACAAAACTGTACATTTTAGAGCGGCCTCTTATTGTCCCCAGCACAAGGTGCACCTGTGTAATGATCATGTTGTTTAATTAGCTTCTTGATATGCCACACCTGTCAAGTGGATGGATTATCTTGGCAAATGAGAAATGCTCAGGGATGTAAACACATTTCTGGAGAGAAGAAAATGTAGAGACAAGCTTTTTGTGTTTATGGAACATTTATTGGATATTATATTTCAGCTCATGAAACATGGGACAAACACTTTACATGTTGCGTTTATATTTTTGTTCAGTGTAACTATCATTTACTGATACTGTGAACCATCAGATCCTCCTCTCCACCCTCTCCGAGTTGGGCATCTCCGGCGCGGCCCACGCTTGGATTGCGTCCTACCTGACAGGTCGCTCCTACCAGGTGGCGTGGCGAGAATCTGTCTCCGCACCACGTGCTCTCACCACTGGTGTCCCCCGGAGATGTTACACTCAAAGTTACACTCAGGGCTCTGTTCTAGGCCCTCTCCTATTCTCGCTATACACCAAGTCACTTGGCTCTGTCATATCCTCACATGGTCTCTCCTATCATTGCTATGCAGACGACACACAATTAATCTTCTCCTTTCCCCCTTCTGATAACCAGGTGGCGAATCGCATCTCTGCATGTCTGGCAGACATATCAGTGTGGATGACGGATCACCACCTCAAGCTGAACCTCGGCAAGACGGAGCTGCTCTTCCTCCCGGGGAAGGACTGCCCGTTCCATGATCTCGCCATCACGGTTGACAACTCCATTGTGTCCTCCTCCCAGAGCGCTAAGAACCTTGGCGTGATCCTGGACAACACCCTGTCTGTCACGATCTTTCAAGATCGAACCCAGAAGCAGACCAGGACAAGGAGCGTAGGAAGAAGGTGAGTATTTATTTACAATAAAATGTGAAAAGGTAGATATATCCAGATGGCGTAGCGGCCAGCGGTGGTGAATAGATGAGAAGAAATAGGTGAGTCCAATGTAGTAGTAGAATCCTCTGTCAACCAGGCGGGAATGGAGTGAATGATCCAGGTGAGTAACTGAAGGCAAAACAAACGGAGGTAAGTTCAAGGCAAGCAATACGTAAATGAAAACAACAAAACAAATACTATCCAACTGGAGTCTGGTACTCAGGCACAACATACTGTTCATGGCTAACGATCCGGCAGGGAATGGAAGTCAGGTCAGAGTTTTTGAAGGGTAGAGATGATGATCAGGACAGGTGTGCAGATTACTGATGGGAAACAGGTGCGGGTGAACATCAATCTCCCAATGAGCTAATTCGCCCGGCAACCAGACAGGGTGCGTTCCAGGACACCTGAAACACACTCCAGGACAGACACACAGGCAAACCCAGACTCAGGAAGCGGGATTCGTGACACTGTCGTTCTCAACTAACATCAAGGCGGTGGCCCGTTCCTGTAGGTTCATGCTCTACAACATTCGCAGAGTACGACCCTGCCTCACACAGGAAGCGGCGCAGGTCCTAATCCAGGCACTTGTCATCTCCCGTCTGGATTACTGCAACTCGCTGTTGGCTGGGCTCCCTGCCTGTGCCATTAAACCCCTACAACTCATCCAGAACGCCGCAGCCCGTCTGGTGTTCAACCTTCCCAAGTTCTCTCACGTCACCCCGCTCCTCCGCTCTCTCCACTGGCTTCCAGTTGAAGCTCGCATCCGCTACAAGACCATGGTGCTTGCCTACGGAGCTGTGAGGGGAACGGCACCTCCGTACCTTCAGGCTCTGATCAGGCCCTACACCCAAACAAGGGCACTGCGTTCATCCACCTCTGGCCTGCACGCCTCCCTACCTCTGAGGAAGTACAGTTCCCGCTCAGCCCAGTCAAAACTGTTCGCTGCTCTGGCACCCCAATGGTGGAACAAACTCCCTCACGACGCCAGGTCAGCGGAGTCAATCACCACCTTCCGGAGACACCTGAAACCCCACCTCTTTAAGGAATACCTAGGATAGGATAAAGTAATCCTTCTAACCCCCCCCCCCTTAAAAGATTTAGATGCACTATTGTAAAGTGGTTGTTCCACTGGATATCATAAGGTGAATGCACCAATTTATAAGTCGCTCTGGATAAGAGCGTCTGCTAAATGATTTAAATGTAAATGTAAATGCAGACAATGTGAACATGTTAGTCTATGTCTGCCATGATCTAAAATACCTTTGCTCTGGACTCCGTGTTTAGATGGTGCAGTTCATGCATGACACTTCATGCTGCGCTGGCTGTCCGCCTGTCTGACCATGTGAAGGATTTTCACTTGATTACCTAACAGTCAGTCTGCATCCCGCAGGTCCAAATTCCGCGTGTGTGTATGCGTTCGTTCATGCATGCGCCTGCGCCAATTCTGCGTCTCCCTCTCTTATTTACACTCTCGGGGAGTGTGAGGGAGAGCGTTGACGAGACGACACAATATTTAACGCAAAATAATATTTCCCAACTATTTCCATTTCTCACAGTCTCCCCCAACTAAAATACACTCCATGTAGCGAAACCATTAGGCTACTCACTTTCCCACAAAAGAGAAAGCCATGACATGGGAGAATCGCGTTGCATCGAACGCCGAGGGAACAACGGAAAAAATCCTAATGTGTGCACATTCAGCGTTGCGCCGAATCACGATGCGCTCACAGTCCCAGTCTCGTGAGATACTGGTGAGCAGGTCGGTTGTCTCTCGACGCTCTCCAGCCTCTCCCAATAACCGCTCCTGAGCCCTTTTCGCCGGCAAGATGTTTTGTTGACTGGCCACCTCAATGAATAGCCATAGGAGGCGATACGGTGAGAATATGATACCTGCTTGAGCTGTGAAGCATTTCTGAGATCCGCAAGTGAACATTAAATAAGTTCTCATTTAGTGGAAAATAGGTTCAAAGCTTTTTTGATAACAATTGAACGGAACTGTTGTTTTGTGTTTTCTCAGTGGATCAGAAAGGGTTGGTCCATCATGCTTTATACTTCAAGTGTACGACGACAACTGGCGGAGACTCGATGTGAAGCCCAAATCCATGCACTTCCATATACAATGTGAAAATTCGATATTGTTTCCCTACTATTGGAATATACGCCATTGAAAACGTTTTGGATGTTTTTAGGGAAGCACTCACAATTTTTCTGAGAAAAGGCAGAAAGAGGGTATGTATTTAATTTGAACTGAAAAAATTACTCGGACTCATACGATTATTTATGTGGATCTACAATGCGCCTAACGTGACGGAGGAAACATGAAATGTTCCGAACTGATCTCCTAAATGGAATTCAAACTCTGTAATAACGTTTCAGATGTTTTTGGGTTGCGAATTTCCAACTGGTATTCCTACTTTTTTACCAACTTGGTATACAACAGTTGGTGAGGTGGAATTAACATCCAACCGGAGGGCGGAAAGAAAACACCTTTTGCTTGCTCTGTCGAAATGTGAATCTTGCAGCCCGCTCGAGCCCAGCTCACACTCAGAGTTGCCAAGGCTACAGAGCTCCTCTCGAACCAGCTAAACCGTATTTCGGTTCCTAAGTTATTTGGGCAATTCCTCCGCAATAGATCAGTTGTGTAGCTTACCATCTAAATATTGATCATACATCTTGATTTATTAACCGGAATAATGCGTCTGGAAACATTAAGACGTTTTTTGACTCGTGGATATTGATTTTTCCTCTCGGGTCTTTTTGACAAGCGAATCGCCAGACGTCGCTATTGTTCAGTGAGCCTGGACACACCTTTTTGATGTCAGCCAAGGTAAGTTTCCACAATACTTCAGACTCTTGTGATTGGTTATGTCGATACGCACAGAATTCTCATAATGCACGCATCTCAACCATTTGCATATCGGTGGAAAGAGAATAGCGCAATCGCTTCTGTACGGATGGGAACATGGGAATTAGAAAGCTGAAAAGAGCACTGTAATATTAGCTATAGGCTACATACTGTATACAATAAGAGCATATTTATTGTAGCTAGTCTATTTCGTTTAACTGTGTGGCTCAGAAACAATAATTAAACATTCCGATTACAATTGAAAATACACCTCGGAAAAAACAAAGAACATTGACTATGAAAGCACCTAGGCTATTAATAATAATAATTTATTACATTTGTAAAGCGCTTTTCATTATACAGAATACTATCAAAGTGCATAAAATAAAAAAGCAAATATAAATATTAGGCTGCCAATTCCTTCCCAACGCCTTTATCCAAATCCTTGACATTTGGCTTATATAAATATATCATAACCAATGCGTAGCCTGCTGAAATTGATCACTTAACTATTTCCAATGTCGGCCTATTCTTAATGGCCATCAGACTACAAGTAATGCTATAATCTGATGACGTCTGCCTTATACAGCAATGAACTCATGCATGGTCATGTTGATGCATCCATCCAAGATAATAGGCTATTAGATTGTAGTGGCTCCAAACCTAGGTGATTGGTTTAAGGAGCCCAATCAGAGCTATTTTTCTCACAAGAGCTCACCTTTAGAAACAACGCCACAAGAAGATGGATGGTGGCATTGGCCACAATTGATCAACAATTAATGTGTCATCGTGTAAAACTCTGGCCTGAATTGATAACATGAGAAGATAGTTTTTCATACCAGGCTAGTTAGTTTACCTTAGTCTGGTATCAGGTGTATGTTCAAGATAGCTTTATTTTAATGGGCATGCTATTGAACATTGCCTATATAAGTCCTTGTGGCTCTGAAGATTTCCTGTGGTTAGATATATACTCACTTTCTAAGGCGTTACCTTGCATTAGTCTAAAGCGCTGTCCATGGTGCTGAAATGGGAAATAGTTATGTGCTGTGTTTACAGCTGTTTCTCTCTGCACGCACACACGCACACACACTCCGTCCCTGCTGCAGCAGCCACCAAGCAATCAGCGCACGAGGGATACCAGCTGATCTAACGTTCCATCAAGAGCGACACCCCCGCATTATCGGATATACCTCCCTGTTCCCCGTTTCCCGGTCCGACCTAAAGTTCAGATGTCCATCTCCGGCCGCCGTGTCTGATATTAGCGGTCTGACTGGCCGCCAACGGTCCAGCTCGCGTTCCTCCTCTGGCTAAAAATGATGTGTCTCACCACAGACAAAGCATCCACACAACACAACAGCCGTCATGGCAAGCAACACTTGATACAGGCCTATATGGCTCGTTATTGATGTGTAGATTTTCTCACCCCTCAGCTGGATTGAACTTTAAAACTGAAAGGAATCATCGATTCAGTTGCACTTTAGCTGGATTTGACATATCATGTTGATGGGGATGTCAACGATATAGATGATGAGGATTAGATTTTTCAATGAATTTCAATGTTAAAATTTAACACTAAATTGCTATTCAGAGCGGTTGGGTTAAATGCAGAAGACACATTTCAGTTGAATGCATTCAGTTGTACAACTGACTAGGTATCCCCCTTTCCCTATTTAGGCTATTTGACAGAAAGCATGCATCTATAACAGCAATGCTTTCAAACAGACTTTGAGATATACTCTTATTATCCTAGTTCAGGGCTCATATACATAAAGCTTCTTACAGTATAGGGGTGCTGATCTAGGATCAGTTTAGCCTTTTAGATTATAATGAATGGACATGGGGACCCGATCTTAGATCAGCACTCCTACTCTGAGACATGAATACGGGCCCTGGTCTCCTATAGACCTATTCTAGTGAATGAGAATAACCCCAGACCTCACATCCTGACCTAGAATAACAAAAGGTGTACTGGGTCAGCACTCAAAAAGATGTTGCATAAAGCTTACTTAATTTTCGGATTTTTGTATCATTTTCACTGCATCAGGGATAGCGTACACAGACGTTTCGGCTTTGCAGCCTTCTACAGTGTGTAGGTACAATTTTCTTTGAATTAAAAACAGCATTTATAGGGAACCGCCGATGAGCAGCAGGTGCTTCTAATCAGGGTTGCCACTCATCTGCCAATCAGAGATGGCTTTCCTGGTCTAACTATATACAAGTTAGCCACAGTGCGGACCAATTACACCTATGTCTCAGTGGGCGGGTTTTACCCAGCAGCCAAGCTTCTGAGAGAGTGTGATGGTCCCCTTTTGACCTAGAATAACCCCAGGCCTCACAGCTTGACCTAGGCTGTGCTCTATAAGGCCTGCGTATAATAAAGGGTCTAGGAGGCAGGCTGACGCAGGGTGTAATTGTGTTACCTGAACTCTGACCCCTAAAGCAAACACTAAATAAGTCCAATGACTGATAGCTGTCCTGTAGGGCCCCAGAGGTGTGTTTGTGTCCCTTACAGGAAAATCACATTGTTACATGATATTTGAAGTGAAAACGTGTGAAAACGTGTTTTTGGAACACTTCACGTGTTCACATGTGAAATTCATGTTTTTTTTATTCATAAGTGTAAGTGTGTCTGTGCCTGGCCTTGATGTGTGCGTTGTTTAAAAGTGCAGTTTTGTCAATATTATTTTATGAATCAGCCTATATTAACTTTCTGAATGGGAAGTCTCACCTCAGGCTGGTGTTACACAATGCAACTGGCAGGCAATTGTAGTGTTAAGCATTGAATATAGCATGTGTGATTGTTTCCATTCCTATATGCCATTGTATTGTTATGTTCGGATAGCAATGGGGCACTATTTGAAAGGAAGTGGACAAGTAACACATTAAGGAAAGTGAGAGGAGGAAACAGTATAGTGCTTAGAATGATCATTGTTTATCTGTTTTCTACACACACACACACCATGCACGCACGCACACACACACACACACACACACACACACACACACACACACACACACACACACACACACACACACACACACACACACACCACACACACATGTTACAATTGGTCTTCTGCAGATAGTCTTGTGTGTATATGACCCCAAACTGGCTGTGTCTCCACAGTGGGATAAGTCATAATGCTCTGCTCTACAGGGGACCAGACAGGGCATTTGGACTGCTTTGTGCAGTTCACTCACAATAGACTAAAAGTGATGGTGGGTGGCACTGTCAGAGAGGGAGAGAGAGGGAAAGGGAGGGATGAAGGGAGGGAGAGAAATGGATGGATGGAAAGAAAGGGAGAGAGGATGGGATTGAAGGAGGGATATGGGGAAGAGATTGAGAAAGAGAGGGAGGGAGAAAGAGGGATGGAAGAGCAGATTGAAGGAGACATAAGGGGGAGAGGGAGAGGGAGAAAAAGAGGTGGAAGGTTAGGGAGGAAGTAAGAAATACAGGGAGAGAGAGATGGAGTGGTGGCGGCTGCAGCAGGGGAAATGCTACTGATTTACTCAGTTAAACGAAACACTCTGCTTCTGGAGAGAGAGGGTAGGCCAGAGAGAGACTTGACAGAGCCCTGTGAAGGCAAAGATTGAGCGTGCATACAACGAGAGAACCATGGAGACGGCGAGGGAGGGAGAGAGAGAGAGAGAGAGGCTCTGAGGCACCGCGGAGGCAGCTGTCGATATTATGTGATGGAGAACAAAGCAAAGGGAAATATTGTGACGAGTGGAGGAGGAGAGAGAGGGAGGAGGGAGAACAACAGAGAGAGAATAAAATACAGAGAGGGAGAGAGAATGACACAGAGGAAGAGAGAGGGTGAAGAAGAGGTAACTGAGGAGCTAGCTAGAGGACTCCACCAGTCCTCCAGAGCTGGGAGGGAGAGGCTGAGGTGGGAGTATTAGAGGCCATGGAAGGGGCCTCTGTGTCCAGCCAGGTGTCCTTACCCCCTTACCATCCAGTCTCCTCTCCTGGAAGAAACATGACTCACTCACAATCTACCACCAGGCTAAGCTGCTGAGTCACGACCAGTGTGTATGTAAGTGTGTGTGTGAGTGTGAGTGTGTGGGGGGGGGGGGGGGGGGTAGCCCGTGGTTAATCTAATGTTGGTGTTAATGGGCTGTATCATACGGCTGGAAGGCTAAACAGAACAGTACGAGTGAGTGTGTCTTCTGACTCGTCTCTCCATCAAGGCCAGATGCTATTAGACGACGTGCTACAGTAGTTTAATGCAACGGAATGCTGTTCTTGTGTTGCAGACCAGCATGGCTTCATACTATCTTTCAAGTACTTTAAGCATTTGCTTTAACCTGCCTGGAGTCCAACAAGGGCAGGTGTGGAGTTTGGCTTTAAGTCCAACATGGGCAGGTGTGGAGTTTGGCTTTAAGTCCAACATGGGCAGGTGTGGAGTTTGGCTTTAAGTCCAACATGGGCAGGTGTGGAGTTTGGCTTTAACCTGCCTGGAGTCCAACAAGGGCAGGTGTGTGTGGAGTTTGGCTTTAACCTGCCTGGAGTCCAACAAGGGCAGGTGTGGAGTTTGGCTTTAACCTGCCTGGAGTCCAACAAGGGCAGGTGTGGAGTTTGGCTTTAACCTGCCTGGAGTCCAACAAGGGCAGGTGTGGAGTTTGGTTTTAGCCTGCCTGGAGTCCAACATGGGCAGGTGTGGAGTTTGGCTTTAGCCTGCCTGGAGTCCAACAAGGGCAGGTGTGGAGTTTGGCTTTAACCTGCCTGGAGTCCAACAAGGGCAGGTGTGGAGTTTGGCTTTAGCCTGCCTGGAGTTCAACAAGGGCAGGTGTGGAGGTTGGCTTTAGCCTGCCTGGAGTTCAACAAGGGCAGGTGTGGAGGTTGGCTTTAACCTGCCTGGAGTCCAACAAGGGCAGGTGTGGAGGTTGGCTTGAACCTGCCTGGAGTCCAACAAGGGCAGGAGTGGAGTTTGGCTTTAACCTGCCTGGAGTCCAACAAGGGCAGGTGTGGAGTTTGGCTTTAGCCTGCCTGGAGTCCAACAAGGGCAGGTGTGGAGTTTGGCTTTAACCTGCCTGGAGTCCAACAAGGGCAGGAGTGGAGTTTGGCTTTAACCTGCCTGGAGTCCAACAAGGGCAGGTGTGGAGGTTGGCTTTAGCCTGCCTGGAGTTCAACAAGGGCAGGTGTGGAGGTTGGCTTTAGCCTGCCTGGAGTTCAACAAGGGCAGGTGTGGAGTTTGGCTTTAGCCTGCCTGGAGTTCAACAAGGGCAGGTGTGGAGGTTGGCTTTAGCCTGCCTGGAGTTCAACAAGGGCAGGTGTGGAGTTTGGCTTTAACCTGCCTGGAGTCCAACAAGGGCAGGTGTGGAGTTTGGCTTTAACCTGCCTGGAGTCCAACAAGGGCAGGTGTGGAGTTTGGCTTTAGCCTGCCTGGAGTCCAACAAGGGCAGGTGTGGAGTTTGGCTTTAACCTGCCTGGAGTCCAACAAGGGCAGGTGTGGAGTTTGGCTTTAACCTGCCTGGAGTCCAACAAGGGCAGGTGTGGAGGTTGGCTTTAGCCTGCCTGGAGTCCAACAAGGGCAGGTGTGGAGTTTGGCTTTAGCCTGCCTGGAGTCCAACAAGGGCAGGTGTGGAGTTTGGCTTTAGCCTGCCTGGAGTCCAACAAGGGCAGGTGTGGAGTTTGGCTTTAGCCTGCTTGGAGTCCAACAAGGGCAGGTGTGGAGTTTGGCTTTAACCTGCCTGGAGTCCAACAAGGGCAGGTGTGGAGTTTGGCTTTAACCTGCCTGGAGTCCAACATGGGCAGGTGTGGAGTTTGGCTTTAGCCTGCCTGGAGTCCAACAAGGGCAGGTGTGGAGTTTGGCTTTAGCCTGCCTGGAGTCCAACAAGGGCAGGTGTGGAGTTTGGCTTTAGCCTGCCTGGAGTCCAACAAGGGCAGGTGTGGAGTTTGGTTTAACCTGCCTGGAGTCCAACATGGGCAAGTGTGGAGTTTGGCTTTAACCTGCCTGGAGTCCAACAAGGGCAGGTGTGGAGTTTGGCTTTAACCTGCCTGGAGTCCAACAAGGGCAGGTGTGGAGTTTGGCTTTAACCTGCCTGGAGTCCAACAAGGGCAGGTGTGGAGTTTGGCTTTAGCCTGCCTGGAGTCCAACAAGGGCAGGTGTGGAGTTTGGTTTAACCTGCCTGGAGTCCAACATGGGCAAGTGTGGAGGTTGGCTTTAACCTGCCTGGAGTCCAACAAGGGCAGGTGTGGAGTTTGACTTTAACCTGCCTGGAGTCCAACAAGGGCAGGTGTGGAGTTTGGCTTTAGCCTGCCTGGAGTCCAACAAGGGCAGGTGTGGAGGTTGGCTTTAACCTGCCTGGAGTTCAAGAAGGGCAGGTGTGGAGTTTGACTACTACTATGTTGGTTTCAGGTACCAGACAAGCTCAATCAAGGCCAGCTGTAGTATTTGAAATGATACACAGGTCTGTTGGGTTGTACAATGAATAACGGCAGAATTTTCTGCCAATTCTGCAATGAATTACATTTCACAAAATACTTGAATGCAACAGATTTGCCTAGTTAAACAAAGGTTTAAATATATATATTTTTAAACCAGATGTCATATCTCACAATGAGGATATGTGAGAGAACTGATTGTAGCGTAGCAGCATAGATATCAGTCACACATCTCTTCCCCTGACACTGCGTGTGTGTCAGTGTGTCTGTGTGTGTCACCGTGTGTGCGTCACCTCTCCCCCCTCTCTGTCACCTCCTCTGGTCATAATGGCCTGTTTGTCTACTCTAGTCATCATAATTCCCGATATTTACCCACACTCCTCTGCTCTCTGTGTGGTTCCCAGCGCTCACAGGGATTATTACCCAGGTGTTATCACACAGAGTGCTCAGGTGTGTGTTGTAGATAATCCCTATTGACATCCTACTGTGTTGGTTCTGACTACCTGTCAAGGTACTGCCAACATAATGATATGTATATCTAACACACTGTAGGAGGGCTGGTACAGGGCTGCTGTGGACTCTGTTTACTGTAGTCTTTGTGTTATGTTGCCCTGTTATGGCTTACTCTCGCTTCTTCTTGCTGCTTTTAAGCCCTATTGTAGCCCACAATTCTAATTTCCTGACACGGAGGCACAATCAATGTGATATTCTGAATACAATATAAAGTATTCAGGAGATATGACCCATGCAGGGAATTAAATCAGGAACTCGGTGCTTCTAAGTACCATTGATTTGGTTCAAGTCCAGTTAAACTCAGCGGTATGGCACCAGCGGTATCTCCTCACTGGTGCTGTGACACCAACAGGTTGACTGACACCAGAACATCTGGTGTCAGTTTAGATGGCTCACTGAACGTGACTGCAGTGTCATAGAGATGGAACAGGGTCCCATGGTGGTGACAGTGCTGACAGGTGACAAGACAGCTGTGAGAAATGTCATCATATCACATTGGCCTGGGAGACACAGTGCCGACACAGAGAGCATGCCAGAGGGAAAGCCAACTGTGTCAGGTGCAGCCTTTATAAAAAGTGGACAGCTTAGTTTTACACCGGGAATATAACATTTTTATTAAAACAAAACATTTTATTTATCTACCTGTAAGTCACGTTGGATAAAGAGTGTGCTAAATTATTATGTTACAGCTGTACAGTGTGTGTGTGTGTGTGTGTGTGTGTGTGTGTGTGTGTGTGTGCTGCGTGTGTTTGCGGTGTGTATGTGTGCTGCGTGTGTTTGCGGTGTGTATGTGTGATGCGTGTGTTTGCGGTGTGTGTGTGTTGCGTGTGTTTGCGGTGTGTGTGTTGCGTGTGTTTGCGGTGTGTGTGTTGCGTGTGTTTGCGGTGTGTGTGTGTTGCGTGTGTTTGCGGTGTGTGTGTGTGTGTGTTGCGTGTGTGTGTGCTGTATGTGTGCTGCGTGTGTTTGCAGTGTGTATGTGTGATGCGTGTGTTTGCAGTGTGTATGTGTGATGCGTGTGTTTGCAGTGTGTGTGCTGTATGTGTGTGTGCTGTATGTGTGCTGCGTGTGTGTGTGTGTGTGCTGCTTGTGTTTGCGGTGTGTGTGTGTGGGTGCACTATGTGTGTGCTGCGTGTGCGTGTGCTGCGTATGTGTGTGTGTGTGTGTGTGTGTGTGTGAACAAGCTAGTCTATCATTATGTATTTTTTGTTCGCTGCAGCCTCCCTCCCTTACCGATGTCAGGACTAGGGAACTCTTTAGTGTACTGGGTGAGTGTGTGAAATGGATCATTACACACACACACACACACACACACACACACACACACACACACACACACACACACACACGCACAAACATGCACACACACACACACACACACACACACACACACACACACACACACACACACACACACACACACACACACACACACACACACACACACACACACACACACACACACAGATAGACACACACACAAACACTGCACCAGGTGATTGTGAGTGTTGCTTGTAAATTAAAGGCTGATGCCAGGGGGATGGAGGAGAGGAGGGAGGGAAGGTAGGAGGAGGACAGGAGGGAGAGAAGGGGGAAGAGGAGAAGAGAGGAGGGAGGAGGAGGAGAGGAGGGAGAGAAGGGGGGAAGAGGAGAGGAGGGAGAGAAGGGGGAAGAGGAGAATTGAGGAGGGAGGAGGAGGAGAGGAGAGGAGGGAGAGAAGGGGGGAAGAGGAGAGGAGGGAGAGAAGGGGGAAGAGGAGAGGAGGGTGGAAGAGGAAAGGAGAGAAGGGGGGAAGGGGAGATGAGAGGAGGGAGAGAAGGGGGGAAGAGGAGAGGAGAGGAGAGAGAGAAGGGGGGAGGAGGAGAGGAGAGGAGAGGAGGGAGAGAAGGGGGGAGGAGGACAGGAGAGGAGAGAGAGAAGGGGGGAAGAGGAGATGAGAGGAGGGAGAGAAGGGGGGAGGAGGACAGGAGAGGAGGGAGAGAAGGGGGGAGGAGGAGAGGAGAGGAGAGGAGGGAGAGATGGGGGAAGAGGAGAGGAGGGAGAGAAGGGGGGAAGAGGAGAGGAGAGGAGAGGAGGGAGAGAAGGGGGGAGGAGGAGAGGAGAGGAGAGGAGGGAGAGAAGGGGCAAAGAGGTGAAGAGAAGAAGTGTATGTAAAACAAAACGGTCTCTGGCTCAAAGCCAGCTGCACTCAGACTCTCTCTGTCTCGCTCTGTCTCTGTCTCTCTCTGTCTGCCTCTGTCTCTGTCTCGCTCTGTCTCTGTCTCTCTCTGTCTGCCTCTCTGTCTCTCTCTGTGTCTCCCTGTCTGCCCTTGTCTCTCTCTCTGTCTCTATCTCTCTCTGTCTCTCTCTGTCTGCCTCTGTCTCTGTCTGCCTCTATCTGCCTCTGTCTGTCTTTCTCTCGCTGTCTCTCTCTGTCTCTGCCTCTGTCTGCTTCTGTCTGCCTCTGTCTGCCTCTGTTTGCCTCTGTCTGCCTCTGTTTGCCTCTGTCTGCCTCTGTCTCTCTCTGTCTCTCTCTGTCTCTCTCTGCCTCTCTCTGTCTCTCTCTGCCTCTGCCTCTGTCTGTCTGTCTCTCTCTGTCTGCCTCTGTGTCTCTGTCTGCCTCTGTCTCTCTCTGTCTGCCTCTGTCTGCCTTTGTCACGGTCTCCCTCTCTGTCTCTGTCTCTGACTCGCTGTCTCTGTCTCTGACTCTATGTCTCTCTCTCTGTATCTCTGTCTATCTGTCTCCCTGTGTCTCTGTGTCTCTGGGTCTGTCTCCAACTCCAACTCCATCTCTGCCTCTGTCTTTCTCTCTGTCCAGGTTTGTCCCAATACTCTTACTGGACTTCTTTTCTCCTCTCCTTAACTTAATTACTGCAAAGCCAGGTGATCTCTCACAAAGCCAGGTGATCTCTCACAAAGCCAGGTGATCTCCCACAAAGCCAGATGATCTCTCACAAAGCCAGGTGATCTCTCACAAAGCCAGGTGATCTCTCACAAAGCCAGGTGATCTCTCACAAAGCCAGGTCATCTCTCACAAAGCCAGGTGATCTCTCACAAAGCCAGGTGATCTCTCACAAAGCCAGGTGATCTCTCACAAAGCCAGGTCATCTCTCACAAAGCCAGGTGATCTCTCACAAAGCCAGGTCATCTCTCACAAAGCCAGGTGATCTCTCACAAAGCCAGGTCATCTCTCACTGACAGGTAGATAGACACCTGACCTGCAGTGTCCTAATACTCTTTTGGACTCCTTTTATTGCCTCCTTTACTTTTACAACTGCTAAGCTGGGGATCTAGCTGATTGGTAGATAGACGCCTGCAGTGTCCTATTACTCTCACAGGACTCCTTTCCTCATCTCCTTTCCTCCATAACTCAACCTTCCTTATCTCCTTCACTTCAAGACTACAGTACAAAGCCAACTACTCTCTGACTGTGTCTTTTTCTCGACTGGTCCCAATGCCCTGATGTGCTTCCTTTCCTTAGTGATTGGTGACAGATGAAATGAATGTAAAAAGTGTACTGTACTCAACTGTGCTTTCCACTATCAAGCCCCAGGAACATTACCACGCATTCCTCTTTACCCCCGCTCCCCTCTTTACCCCCGCTCCCCTCTTTACCCCCGTTCCCCTCTTTACCCCCGCTCCCCTCTTTACCACCGCTCCCCTCTTTACCCCCGCTCCCCTCTTTACCCCCGCTCCCCTCTTTACCCCCGCCTGATCTCTCCTTTCTTGCCCTGTGCTGCTTTTGTCCCTTATGGGTACCCTTACAAGCTGTGTCTGTCCTTCGAGCTTCCTAGAGACTGCCAGTCACATGATTTACCCTTAGATTCTCACACACACACACACACACCCACTCAGTCAGATCCCGAGCCTCAGTGAGAGAAGGGAGAGACAGTGATGTCATGTCCAGAGTCCGGCAGATGTATAGCCCGGGTCCCTGGCTGTTGTAAATGTCAGCTCTCTGTCTGCAGCCGGAGCTGATTGATCACAGTACAGGGAGATAGTCCTCTCTAGACAGACAGACAGACAGACAGACAGACAGACAGACAGACAGACAGACAGACAGACAGACAGACAGACAGACAGACAGACAGACAGACAGACAGACAGACAGACAGACAGACAGACAGACAGACAGACAGACAGACCGACCTGTTTGGAATTCACTAATACATCTAACTGATGTGTTAAGGAATGTGTAACTATATGCTCATTGGTAATAATGAGTAAATTAAGATTTGTGTATATATATTTAAAAATGGACTTAATCCTAACCTATCAGTTTTTAATAACATTCTATGTCTTGTCCCATTGGGTTCCAGTGGTTAATAGTTAATAATGAGTGACATGCCTGTCATGTCACTGACATGTCAGTAGGACATAAAAACGCATTAGACTACAGAAGACTGAAGCCTGCAACAACATGAGAGATGACTCTTCAGCTGCATCTTAAATGGAACCCTATATAGTGTACTACTTTTGACCAGAACCCATAGGGAAACCCATAGGGAAACCCATTGGGCTCTGGTCAAAAGAAGTACACTGTATGGAATAGGGTGCCATTTGGGACACAGCCCCTGTGAATAATCAGAGGAGCCCTAGAGGACTTGTGCCATCAGTTGAACAGAAGATGGAGTTGGAAAGTAGAGCGGTTTGGAGGGTAAACACACAGAGTGGATGTGGATAGATGATTTAGATTGATAAGGTAGGTGGAGTTAGTCTCTAGGCCCCTCACTCTCAACTCTGGACCTGGAAGCCAGTTCCAACACGTTTTGTCATTGTTGCCCTGCAATCAGAGACTGATTTAGACCTGGGACACCAGGTGGGTGCAATGAATGATCAGGTAGAACAAAAAAGCAGCAGGCTCTGGACATTGTAGGGTAAGAGTTGAGTAGTCCTGCTCTAGGGGAACACTGATGGACAGTTTTAGGCCATGGATACCGGATACATCTCCAGGACAGATGCCAGTTTGAGCATCATAATGAGTACTTGTGATGAGTACTACTAGTGGTCGACACTTCTTAGGGCTGTGTGTGTGTGTGTGTGTGTGTGTGTGTGTGTGTGTGTGTGTGTGTGTGTGTGTGTGTGTGTGTGTGTGTGTGTGTGTGTGTGTGTGTGTGTGTGTGTGTGTGTGTGTGTGTGTGTGTGTCCTCTGTGTGGGTGTGTGTGTGTGTGTGTGTGTGTGTGTGTGTCCTCTGTGTGGGTGTGTGTGTTTCCTCTGTGTGGGTGTGTGTGTGTGTCCTCCATAGTGTAGTACTGTCAGTGATGTATCACAGGGCCAGTCCCAGGGCTGAGTGTGTTGGGACAGCGTGTTGTTGATGGGGCTGTGTGTGGAGATGAACATACTTTGTTTCCCCACACGGTCATAACACAAGACTCAGGACACACCCCAAAGATGACCCATCACTATGATTCAGAGCTTCTGCTTGGGGTTGAGCGTGGACAGGACACACACACACACAACCAGTGTTGGGGCGTAGAATGTGCTGATACACTAAAGACGGGCTGTTCTGCTCACCCTCAAGGACTCCAGTCATTTAATTCCCTCAGGCCAAGTCTCTCAATTTCACCCTTTTAATAGGGTGTGTGTGTGTGTGCACAATAAAGTGTGTGCACACACACACACACACACACACACACACACACACACACACACACACACACACACACACACACACACACACACACACACACACACACACACACACCTCATTATGATGTCTCCACAGGTCGTTGCTTGTTGCTCAGTAGCAGGATTGTGCTGCTCTAGTAAAACATTTTCTATTCTGGCCTTCCATGCCTCATTTACTAATCAATTCCTCTGTTGTTTTACAAATTCAATTAGAGAGTTCTCTCCTCTTTTATTTTATCCTCACCTCTTCTCTCTCCTCTTTTATCCTCTCCTCTCCTCTTTTATCCTCTCCTCTTTTATCCTCCCCTCTCCTCTTTTATCCTCTCCTCTCCTCTTTTATCCTCTCCTCTGCTCTTTTATCCTATCCTCTCTCCTCTTTTATCCTCTCCTCTTTTATCCTCTCTTTTATTCTATCCTCTCTCCTCTTTTGTCATCTCCTCTCTCGTCTTTTATCCTCTCCTCTCTCCTCTTTTATCCTCTCTTTTATCCTCTCCTCTCTCCTCTTTTATCCTCTCTTTTATTCTATCCTCTCTCCTCTTTTATCCTCCCCTCTCCTCTTTTATCCTCTCCTCTTTTATCCTCTCCTCGCCTCGCCTTTCCTCTCCCCATAGGGCTCTGGTCAAAGTGCACTATATTGTGAATACCGAGTCATTTGGACGCAACCTAACACTCTGAAAAAGAGGCCTGAATTTCCACCATGGATGTGTTTTTCTCTATGTATAAAATAATGGTCAGAGCGTGTCCATATAGAAGTATATCAGAGAGACCATGTCAAGACAAGTTCCCGACTTTTCTCCAGTTGATACTGTTGAGCCTACTACTGCACTGTTGGTTGTCAATATCACATTGAGAATAGATGAAGTCAATTGGCATAGCCTTGGTGTGTTGTTGCTGTTCATTTATCAATTGGTAGAGAGAGAAAACCTCACCCGATAGAGTGTGTGTGTGTGTGTGTGTGTGTGTGTGTGTGTGTGTGTGTGTGAGAGAGAGAGAGAGAGAGAGAGAGAGAGAGAGAGAGAGAGAGAGAGAGAGAGAGAGAGAGAGAGAGAGAGAGAGAGAGAGAGAGAGAGAGAGAGAGAGAGAGAGAGAGAGAGAGAGAGAGTACACCTCAATAGAGAGAGTTGGAGAGAAAAAGGGAGAGCAAAAGAGAGAGCACTTCTCACTCGAGAGAAAATGTAGAGAGACCGACAAGGTAGAGAGACCGAGAAGGGAGAGAGAGCGCTCCTCATTCACCCTGGGGCAGAGGCTTTGGCTGTGATGTCTGCACTGTTTGCAACTGTGATGATAACCAGATACCATCTGTCACTACAGAACCACTGATAAAAAGAGGGCGATAGAGAGATAGATAGAAGAATTGGTATTGACTAGAGCGCTATATTTGAACAGATAAAGATGGAACCCGAGCCATTTGTCCAAATATGTCACAACTGTCATTGTATTACTCTCCATTCCCATTAGTTATCAAAACGTGTCATCCATTCCTCCTCTCAACCATTGATCAGTCCCTACGTCAGGGGTGTCAAACTCATTTTACCTGAGGGCAGCATTCATTCTTCAATGAGGTCCAGAGGGCCGCACTGAAAATTGGTTATATTTCTTCGCCGGCAAATTATATCCATCGTTTTTTAAATTTTCAATGCTGCCTGACTGTCTATTTTGAATTTATGAGATTATTAACGAGCTGAACAGTCAAGAATGAATGTATATAAACTCAGAAAAAAAGAAACGTCCTCTCACTGTCAACTGTGTTTATTTTCAGCAAACTTAACATGTGTAAATATTTGTATGAGCATAACAAGATTCAACAACTGAGACTTAAACTGAACAAGTTCCACAGACATGTGACTAACATAAATTGAATAATGTGTCCCTGAACAAAGGGAGGGTCAAAATCAAAAGTAACAGTCAGTATCTGGTGTGGCCGCCAGCTGCATTAAGTACTGCAGTGCATCTCCTCCTCATGGACTGCACCAGATTTGCCAGGTCTTGCTGTGAGATGTTACCCCACTCTTCCACCAAGGCACCTGCAAGTTCCCGGACATTTCTGGGGGGAATGGCCCTAGCCCTCACCCTCCGATCCAACAGGTCACAGATGTGCTCGATGGGATTGAGATCCGGGCTCTTCGCTGGCCATGGCAGAACACTGACATTCCTGTCTGCAGGAAATCACGCACAGGACGAGCAGTATGGCTGGTGGAATTGTCATGCTGGAGGGTCATGTCAGGATGAGCCTGCAGGAAGGGTACCACATGAGGGAGGAGGATGTCTTCCCTGTAACGCACAGCGTTGAGATTGCCTGCAATGACAACAAGCTCAGTCCGAAGATGCTGTGACACACTGACCCAGACCATGATGGACCCTCCACCTCCAAATCGATCCCGCTCCAGAGTACAGGCCTCGGTGTAACCCTCATTCCTTCGACGATAAACGCGAATCCGACCATCACCCCTGGTGAGACAAACCCGCGACTCGTCAGTGAAGAGCACTTTTTGCCAGTCCTGTCTTGTCTAGCGACGGTGGGTTTGTGCCCATAGGCAACGTTGTTGCCTGTGATGTCTGGTGAGGACCTGCCTTACAACAGGCCTACAAGCCCTCAGTCCAGCCTCTCTCAGCCATTGCGGACAGTCTGAGCACTGATGGAGGGATTGTGCGTTCCTGGTGTAACGCGGGCAGTTGTCGTTGCCATCCTGTACCTGTCCCGCAGGTGTGATGTTCGGATGTACCGATCCTGTGCAGGGGTTGTTACACGTGGTCTGCCACTGCGAGGACGATCAGCTGTCCGTCCTGTCTCCCTGTAGCTCTGTCTTAGGCTTCTCACAGTACAGACATTGCAATTCATTGCCCTGGCCACATCTGCAGTCCTCATGTCTTGTAGCATGCCTAAGGCACGTTCACGCAGATGAGCAGGGATCCTGGGCATCTTTCTTTTGGTGTTTTTCAGAGTCAGTAGAAAGGCCTCTTTAGTCTCCTAATTTTCATAACTGTGAACTTAATTGCCTACCGTCTGTAAGCTGTTAGTGTCTTAACGACCATTTCAAAGGTACATGTTCATTATTTGTTTATAGTTCATTGAACAAGCATGGGAAGCAGTGTTTAAACCCTTTACAATGGAGATCTGTGAAGTTATTTGTATTTTTCCAAATTATCTTTGAAGGACAGGGTCCTGAAAAAGGGCCGTTTCATTTTTTGTTGAGTTTATTTTTTTAGTTGTTGTTGCTGGGTTGGACCCCCGAATGTTTGACACCCCTGCTCTCGATGAAAATGGACTAATACAACACTGCAAGCAGCTTACAGTTCCACTGATGTGTTTAGCCTTGTTGTCATTTCACATGGAGAATGAACATCATAAAGGGCAGTAATATTAATAATAGCTATAACAGGCAATTAGGGAAACAGTGTGATTTGTTGTCATCAGAGAGCCATGGTTAAATAGACCAGAACAGGGTTTCTATTTGTGACGATGTTACAACCCCTAGGGATGGAAACACACATTCACACACACCAATGGCATATGCTTCCTGTGTTTGTGTTTGTGCACGTCTTCTTGATAGCACTCTCTTCTCCAACAAAGCGCCACAGCATCAATATTTACCCAGCAGCAGAACCCCCCTGTGTCACAGGATAAGCAGCCCCTTCACTATGGTGCGCTGCAGCTTTCTGGAACAAACCACTCCGCCAAGACAGGGTTGCTTTAATGCACTACTGAAAAACAGAACAAACATTGTTGGGGTATTCTAACAGCATGCGTTTGGTACAGTGTCCTTGAAGGGGCAATCAGCAGTCGCTACATATATTGTTGGACATATAAATGACTATGTACCCAACTTATAAATGCCTCATGTGCTTAGTTCAATTGTTCTACCCCACCAGAAGCCAAAATAGAAGCTTGTTTTACCCCCCCCCCCCCCCCCCCCCCCCCAATCTTTTACTGAGCTGACAGAATTGATTCCATGATTTTCCTTGGCATTTCAGACTGTCCTAACACGACAACTCTGACCATACTGAGGAGAGGTCAACCAATGACTCGATAAAGCCTGATTCGACTGGATTCCTTTGAGATGAGAGAGAAGGAGCGAGAAAGAGAGAGAGAGAGAGAGAGAGAGAGAGAGAGAGAGAGAGAGAGAGAGAGAGAGAGAGAGAGAAAGAGAGAGAGAGGGGGGGGAGCGAGAGAGACTCAGAGAGACAGAGAGAGAGAGAGAGAGAGAGAGAGAGAGAGAGAGAGAGAGAGAGAGAGAGGTAGAGAGAGGGAGCGAGATAGAGCATCTTTTTAGAACAAACTGTACCATCACATAACCACACACATCATTGTTAGTGACATGACAAATATCCACAGCATTCAAGCAGCGCCTCATTTGATTCATTTGGACATTGGAGATGCAACAGCCGGACAAAGTATGATTGTGTTAGCACAAAACAGCCTTTATTGACCTTTAGACAGAATTAGTTAAGCTAGCAGAACAGACACTAGCGTTTCTGATGTTATTCTGCTTGGCCTTAAATGTGGCTCATTCTCCAGGAAAATGATTTCCAATCTTTTTAGAACAATGTTTCGAAGTTGACCTGATAATATATGTGTGTGTGTGTGTGTGTGTGTGTGTGTGTGTGTGTGTGTGTGTGTGTGTGTGTGTGTGTGTGTGTGTGTGTGTGTGTGTGTGTGTGTGTGTGTGTGTGTGTGTGTGTGTGTGTGTGTGTGATATTGCGCTGCTGTGTCTGTGTCTGTCCTGAGGTGATGGTAATCAGGGCCCCTGAGCATCTCTCTGGTGTTGTTCTGGGTTATTAGCCAACAGATTGATGAATATTCACTGTTTACCGTCCGCTCTTCTTTAGTGCCATCTAAAAGCTCCTTGTATTTGAATTGCATCACACAGCATACCCACCACTTTCATTGCAATTGTAGGCTTGGAAGAGATCTGCTTTGTTTTGATATATGTATCCAGTCAGGTTTATATACTATCAACTCAATCAGCAGGCTGAACAGGCTGTAGGATGGGCTTATGGGACTAATTGATTGTAGGGTGTGTGTGCTTCTCTGTGTTGTTCAAACCCCAGTAAGTAATGAGATGGAATTGTAGTGAAATGTTTATTTTTAGCTCCTTTGGCTTTTCATTTGTAATAGATGGGATTTGGTGAATTGTTATATTCGCTGCCACTGCTTTTACACTGCTTGCTGCCTAGACAAAGAGAGGGAGAGGGAGGGAACGTTGGGGGTTTGGGAGAGGTTCTTAAGCTTTGGGAGAGAGTGAACGACAGAATGACAGAACGACAGAGGAGCGTGAGTCACACAGCAATAACACAGACAGAGCTGATACCTACTGGGTGACAGGCCTATAGCACAACATGGAGGGAGACAGGGAGCGGGAGGAGAAGGACAGGGAGGGGGAGAATTAGCTACGTAGGGAGAGAAGGAGAAGGACAGGGAGGGGGAGAATTAGCTACGTAGGGAGAGAAGGAGAAGGACAGGAAGAGGGAGAATTAGCCGCGTAGGGAGAGAAGGAGAAGGACAGGAAGAGGGAGAATTAGCTACGTAGGGAGAGAAGGAGAAGGACAGGAAGAGGGAGAATTAGCTACGTAGGGAGAGAAGGAGAAGGACAGGAAGAGGGAGAATTAGCCGCGTAGGGAGAGAAGGAGAAGGACAGGAAGAGGGAGAATTAGCCGCGTAGGGAGCGGGAGGAGAAGGACAGGAAGAGGGAGAATTAGCCGCGTAGGGAGAGAAGGAGAAGGACAGGAAGAGGGAGAATTAGCCGCGTAGGGAGAGAAAGTGGCCAGGGAGAGGGAGAATGAGCCGCGTAGGGAGAGAAGGAGAAGGACAGGAAGAGGGAGAATTAGCTACGTAGGGAGAGAAGGAGAAGGACAGGAAGAGGGAGAATTAGCTACGTAGGGAGAGAAGGAGAAGGACAGGAAGAGGGAGAATTAGCCGCGTAGGGAGAGAAGGAGAAGGACAGGAAGAGGGAGAATTAGCTACGTAGGGAGAGAAGGAGAAGGACAGGAAGAGGGAGAATTAGCTACGTAGGGAGAGAAGGAGAAGGACAGGAAGAGGGAGAATTAGCCGCGTAGGGAGAGAAGGAGAAGGACAGGAAGAGGGAGAATTAGCTACGTAGGGAGAGAAGGAGAAGGACAGGAAGAGGGAGAATTAGCCGCGTAGGGAGAGAAGGAGAAGGACAGGAAGAGGGAGAATTAGCCGCGTAGGGAGAGAAGGAGAAGGACAGGAAGAGGGAGAATTAGCCGCGTAGGGAGAGAAAGTGGCCAGGGAGAGGGAGAATGAGCCGTGTAGGGAGAGAAAGAGGACAGGGAGAGGGAGAGGGAGAATGAGCTGTGTAGGGAGAGAAAGAGGACAGGGAGAGGGAGAATTATCCACGTAGGGAGAGAAAGAGGACAGGAAGAGGGAGAATTAGCCACGTAGGGAGAGAAGGAGAAGGACAGGGAGAGGGAGAATTAGCCACGTAGGGAGAGAAAGAGGACAGGGAGAGGGAGAATGAGCCGTGTAGGGAGAGAAAGAGGACAGGGAGAGGGAGAATGAGCCGTGTAGGGAGAGAAAGAGGACAGGGAGAGGGAGAATGAGCTGTGTAGGGAGAGAAAGAGGACAGGGAGAGGGAGAATGAGCCGTGTAGCTAGAGGGAGAAGGGGTAAGTGAGGAACATGACGGAGAGGAAGGAGATGGAGAAGAGGCAGGAGAGTGGACAAAGGGAGGGTAGAGGGGGGTATGGAGTTAGGGGCGAGAGAGTGGACAAGGAAGGATATGGAGTTAGGAGGCAGGTTAATGAGTATATATGGAGTTAGGAGGCAGGTTAATGAGTATATATGGAGTTAGGAGGCAGGTTAATAACCACTACGCTACCTGCCACCCCAGGTGCCACCCCAGGGTAGATATGGAGTTAGGAGGCAGGTTAATAACCACTACGCTACCTGCCACCCCAGGTGCCACCCCAGGGTAGATATGGAGTTAGGAGGCAGGTTAATAACCACTACGCTACCTGCCACCCCAGGTGCCACCCCAGGGTAGATATGGAGTTAGGAGGCAGGTTAATAACCACTAGGCTACCTGCCACCCCAGGTGCCACCCCAGGGTAGATATGGAGTTAGGAGGCAGGTTAATAACCACTACGCTACCTGCCACCCCAGGTACCACCCCAGGTGCCACCCCAGGGTAGATATGGAGTTAGGAGGCAGGTTAATAACCACTAGGCTACCTGCCACCCCTGGTGCCACCCCAGGGTAGATATGGAGTTAGGAGGCAGGTTAATAACCACTACGCTACCTGCCACCCCAGGTACCACCCCAGGTGCCACCCCAGGGTAGATATGGAGTTAGGAGGCAGGTACCACCCCAGGGTAGATATGGAGTTAGGAGGCAGGTACCACCCCAGGGTAGATATGGAGTTAGGAGGCAGGTACCACCCCAGGGTAGTTATGGAGTTAGGAGGCAGGTACCACCCCAGGGTAGATATGGAGTTAGGAGGCAGGTACCACCCCAGGGTAGATATGGAGTTAGGAGGCAGGTACCACCCCAGGGTAGATATAGAGTTAGGAGGCAGGTTAATAACCACTAGGCTACCTGCCACCCCAGGTGCCACCCCAGGGTAGATATGGAGTTAGGAGGCAGGTACCACCCCAGGGTAGATATGGAGTTAGGAGGCAGGTACCACACCAGGGTAGATATGGAGTTAGGAGGCAGGTACCACCCCAGGGTAGATATGGAGTTAGGAGGCAGGTACCACCCCAGGGTAGATATGGAGTTAGGAGGCAGGTACCACCCCAGGGTAGATATGGAGTTAGGAGGCAGGTACCACCCCAGGGTAGATATAGAGTTAGGAGGCAGGTACCACCCCAGGGTAGATATGGAGTTAGGAGGCAGGTGCAGGTTAAGTGGCAGCAGGTCTCTAATATAATTCTTCACATCCTGAATGTTACTAGAAGAGTTTCTCTGAGGAAGGAAAATAGGAGACAGGAGTGGAAACATGTTCAGGTTAGGAAACAGAGGGAAGGAGAGAAAGAAAGACAGGAATAGTGAAATAGGAAGGGAGAGGCAGTGAGATGAAGAGAGAAGCAGTGAGATAAAGAGAGAGGCAGTGAGATAAAGAGAGAAGCAGTGAGATAAAGAGAGAGGCAGTGAGATGAAGAGAGAAGCAGTGAGATGAAGAGAGAGGCAGTGAGATGAAGAGAGAGGCAGTGAGATAAAGAGAGAAGCAGTGAGATAAAGAGAGAGGCAGTGAGATGAAGAGAGAAGCAGTGAGATGAAGAGAGAGGCAGTGAGATGAAGAGAGAGGCAGTGAGATAAAGAGAGAGGCAGTGAGATAAAGAGAGAGGCAGTGAGATGAAGAGAGAAGCAGTGAGATGAAGAGAGAAGCAGTGAGATGAAGAGAGAGGCAGTGAGATGAAGAGAGAGGCAGTGAGATAAAGAGAGAGGCAGTGAGATGAAGTGAGATAAAGAGAGAGGCAGTGAGATGAAGAGAGATGCAGTGAGATGAAGAGAGAAGCAGTGAGATAAAGAGAGAAGCAGTAAGATGAAGAGAGAAGCAGTGAGATAAAGAGAGAGGCAGTGAGATGAAGAGCGAGGCAGTGAGATAAAGAGAGAAGCAGTGAGATGAAGAGAGAGAGGTAGTGAGATGAAGAGAGAAGCAGTGAGATGAGGCAGTGAGATGAAGAGAGAGGCAGTGAGATAAAGAGAGAGGCAGTGAGATGGAGAGAGAGGCAGTGAGATAATGAGCGAGGCAGTGAGATGAAGAGCGAGGCAGTGAGATAAAGAGAGAGGCAGTGAGATGAAGATAGAGGCAGTGAGATAAAGAGAGAGGCAGTGAGATAAAGAGAGAGGCAGTGAGAAAAAGAGAGAGGCAGTGAGATGAAGAGAGAGAGGCAGTGAGATGAAGAGCTAGGCAGTGAGATGAAGAGAGAGAGGCAGTGAGATGAAGAGCTAGGCAGTGAGATGAAGAGAGAGAGGCAGTGAGATGAAGAGAGAGGCAGTGAGATGAAGAGAGAGGCAGTGAGATGGCAGTGAGATGAAGAGAGAGGGAGTGAGATGAAGAAAGAGGCAGTGAGATGAAGAAAGAGGCAGTGAGATGAAGAGAGAGGCAGTGAGATGGCAGTCAGATGAAGAGAGAGGCAGTGAGATGAAGAGAGAGACAGTGAGATGAAGAGAGAGGCAGTGAGATGAAGAGAGAGGCAGTGAGATGGCAGTGAGATGAAGAGAGAGGCAGTGAGATGAAGAGAGAGGCAGTGAGATGAAGAAAGAGTCAGTGAAATGAAGAGAGAGGCAATGAGATGAAGAGAGAGGCAGTGAAATGAAGAGAGAGGCAGTGAGATGAAGAGAGAGGCAGTGAGATGGCAGTGAGATGAAGACAGAGGCAGTGAGATGAAGACAGAGGCAGTGAGATGAAGAGAGAGGCAGTGAGATGAAGAAAGAAGCAGTGAGATGAAGAAAGAAGCAGTGAGATGAAGAGAGAGGCAGTGAGATGAAGAGAGAGGCAGTGAGATGAAGAGAGAGGCAGTGAGATGAAGAGAGAGGCAGTGAGATGAAGAGAGAGGCAGTGAGATGAAGACAGAGGCAGTGAGATGAAGACAGAGGCAGTGAGATGAAGACAGAGGCAGTGAGATGAAGACAGAGGCAGTGAGATGAAGACAGAGGCAGTGAGATGAAGAGAGAGGCAGTGAGATGAAGAGAGAGGCAGTGAGATGAAGAGAGAGGCAGTGAGATGAAGAGAGGCAGTGAGATGAAGAGCGAGGCAGTGAGATGAAGAGAGAGGCAGTGAGATGAAGAGAGAGGCAGTGAGATGAAGAGAGAGGCAGTGAGATGAAGAGAGAGGCAGTGAGATAAAGAGCGAGGCAGTGAGATAAAGAGAGAGGCAGTGAGATGAAGAGAGAGGCAGTGAGACGAAGAACGAGGCAGTGAGACGAAGAGAGAGGCAGTGAGAAGAAGAGAGATGCAGTGAGATAAAGAGAGAGGCAGTGAGATGATGAGCGAGGCAGTGAGATGAAGAGCGAGGCAGTGAGATAAAGAGAGAGGCAGTGAGATAAAGAGAGAGGCAGTGAGATAAAGAGAGAGGCAGTGAGATGAAGAGAGAGGCAGTGATAAAAAGAGAGAAGCAGTGAGATGAAGAGCGAGGCAGTGAGATGAAGAGAGAGAGGCAGTGAGATGAAGAGCTAGGCAGTGAGACGAAGAGAGAGAGGCAGTGAGATGAAGAGCTAGGCAGTGAGATGAAGAGAGAGAGGCAGTGAGATTAAGAGAGAGGCAGTGAGATGAAGAGAGAGGCAGTGAGATTTGCAGTGAGATGAAGAGAGAGGGAGTGAGATGAAGAAAGAGGCAGTGAGATGAAGAGAGAGGCAGTGAGATGAAGAGAGAGGCAGTGAGATGAAGAGAGAGGCAGTGAGATGAAGAGAGAGGCAGTGAGATGGCAGTGAGATGAAGAGAGAGGCAGTGAGATGAAGAGAGAGGCAGTGAGATGGCAGTGAGATGAAGAGAGAGGCAGTGAGATGAAGAGAGAGGCAGTGAGATGAAGAAAGAGGCAGTGAGATGAAGAGAGAGGCAGTGAGATGAAGAAAGAGGCAGTGAGATGAAGAGAGAGGCAGTGAGATGAAGAGAGAGGCAGTGAGATGAAGAGAGAGGCAGTGAGATGAAGAGAGAGGCAGTGAGATGAAGAGAGAGGTAGTGAGATGAAGAGAGAGGCAGTGAGATGAAGAGAGAGGCAGTGAGATGAAGAAAGAGGCAGTGAGATGAAGAGAGAGGCAGTGAGATGAAGAGAGAGGCAGTGAGATGAAGAGAGAGGCAGTGAGATGAAGAGAGAGGCAGTGAGATGACGAAAGAGGCAGTGAGATGAAGAGAGAGGCAGTGAAAAGAGGAAACCTTTGAAGATCAGCAGGTGAATCATGCCTTTGATAGATGAGGCTGCTTTTCATTTGGCCTCCTGTGTATGTCTCAAATCAAATCCCATTTTATTTGTCACATGCTTTGTAAACAACAGGTGTAGACTAACAGTGAAATTACGGGCCCTTCCCAATAACGCTGTGTGTGTGTGTGTGTGTGTGTGTGTGTGTGTGTGTGTGTGTGTGTGTGTGTGTGTGTGTGTGTGTGTGTGTGTGTGTGTGTGTGTGTGTGTGTGTGTGTGTGTGTGTGTGTGTGTGTGTGTGTGTGTGTGTGTATAGGATGTCTGGAGGAAGATTAGAAATGCATCTCCTTCTCCTCTCTCCAGATGGGTAGGTATGAATATTAGATTAATATTGAATATTAAAGAGAGGTCATGATAATCAGACAAGGCTTGCTCATTAATGTTTTTTAGCAAGCGTCTATGACAAATCAGGACAGGTTGTTTCACTGAGCAGCCATTACAAACACAGTGTAAACACTGTAAAACAGTGATCACTAAGGTCATTACAGAAAATGAAAGACTGATACCTATCAGGATTATTTGTGAGGATAACATCAAGAAGAGTAACCTTTTCTGGGTGTTTGGAGTCATACCTTGTGGGATTGGTAATAATCTGAGAAAGATTTAGGGAGTCCCATTGCTTTAGGACTTGGTCACGTGGTTTAAGCATATCCCAGTTTAGGTCACCTAGCAGGACAAAGCCAGACTTGGTGTAGGGGGCCAGGAGAGAGCTTAGGGCAGGTAGGGTACAGGCCGGTGCTGATGGAAGACGATAGCACCCAGCAACAGTCAATAAAGAGCTATTTGAAAGTGTAATGCTTAAAACCAGCAAATCAAATTGTTTGGGGACAGACTTGGTGGAGACAACCGAGCACAGAAGGTGATCCTTGGTAAAGAGTTCCACTCCCCCACCTTTGGAAGATCTGTCTTGCCGAAAAAGGTTAGAACCAGAAAGGTTAACATCAGTATTCAACACACTCTTCCTTAACCACGTCTCAGTAATGACCAACACATCTGGATTGGAGCTGTGAACCCACACTTTCAATTGATCCATTTTAGGTAATAAGCTTCTAGTGTTAACGTGCAGAAAACTCAGGCTTTTACGAGAGCAGAATCAGTGAAGCAGATATCAGAGCACAAGTCATAATTGGGGCTAGCAACAGTAGATGGGCCAGGGTCTACATGCACATTTCCAGATATCATCAGCATTAATACAATCAAGGCACAGCAGAGGACAGGGAGAGCTTTGTAGTGCTGATTTATGACATCTGAATGTGCGTCAGATGGCAACAAGATCATATTGTACAGCAATTTCATCAGGTAACATGAATACAAAGCCGGCGAGAGGTGGTTAGAATGGGATGGGAGGCCTAAAGTCTGTGTAACCAATAGAGAGTCAGAGTCCTGAGTGTGGGAACAAACATAGTCTGTCCCACAGTTGGGTAAAGAAAGTTCGTAGTCAACAGAGCATGCAGGAGTCATGAAGCAAATAGCAAAATAGCAAAATGCACAATAAAAAAAATATATATATTACCACTTGGCCATTGTAAGTTCAGAGTCACTCGCCTCAACAGTCCGTGTGTGCTGGAGGCAGGCGAAAGCTCGGGAGAGGGGAGGGGACAGGCCAGGGCAGACGGTGAACAGATCGCCAGGTGGAATCCAAGCAGCAGTGCAGCAGACAACAGGAGTAGGTGTCACACCCGCTTGGGAGAAGCTTTTATTTCTGGAGGCAGATTCCTTGTAGAAAATGCCTGTGGATGCCCGTGAACATCAGGAGGGGGCTTCAAGGCCTCTGGATTTGGGTGGGGTAGCCTGCCATTTGTTGGGCTCAAAGGCTTCGACACATCTCGCTTCACACGTCAGTGCTAATTGAAGTTGAATCTCTTTGTCCTAGCAAGCTTGGTAGCCTTAGCATTCAGTCCTTATAAAGTAAAATATATCATTGTCATGTATTTTTCTATTTGGCTTTTGAAAGTAAAAAAAAATGCTTCAGACTAAGCATTACTCACTCAATTCTAGGTTGAATGGTGTTTTGCTTGTTTGTTTGCCAGAGCTTTTCCTGTATAGTTTGGGAATAATAATCCTTGGGTGTAGGAAGCATTCCAGGTAATCTGTCCAAAATCAGGTTGTAGGTGTGGAAGTGTGATTTGGAGTGAAGGTTATGTTGTTTAGGGTAGCATCCTGTATATGTCCCTGCCAAACAAATCCAAGTTTGTCCAACTCTAAATCTATCCATTCTTTAAAAAACATGCTGAAAATGTGGGATCTCATCTGCTCATGACCTCTCTCTCTCTCTCTCTCTCTCTCTCTCTCTCTCTCTCTCTCTCTCTCTCTCTCCATGCATCTTGGTGGTTGAGGTATTAGGGCTATTCTTATTTTTTATTTTTTAATTGCTATAAAAATAAGCTTTTAATGTGTCCAACACATACACTTTCTGCTTCATCTATAAACTATCAAAATAAAGAAAGTCACACACTCCGTCTATCAACTATCAAGTCTATAGTTTATAGATGGAGTGTGTGACTCTTTATTTTGATAGTTTATAGATGGAGTGTGTGACTCTTTATTTTGATAGTTTATAGATGGAGTGTGTGACTCTTTATTTTGATAGTTTATAGATGGAGTGTGTGACTCTTTATTTTGATAGTTTATAGACGGAGTGTGTGACTCTTTATTTTGATAGTTTATAGACGGAGTGTGCGACTCTTTATTTTGATAGTTTATAGATGAAGTGTGTGACTCTTTATTTTGATAGTTTATAGATGGAGTGTGCGACTCTTTATTTTGATAGTTTATAGATGGAGTGTGTGACTCTTTATTTTGATAGTTTATAGATGGAGTGTGTGACTCTTTATTTTGATAGTTTATAGATGGAGTGTGTGACTCTTTATTTTGATAGTTTATAGATGGAGTGTGCGACTCTTTATTTTGATAGTTTATAGATGGAGTGTGCGACTCTTTATTTTGATAGTTTATAGATGGAGTGTGTGACTCTTTATTTTGATAGTTTATAGATGGAGTGTGTGACTCTTTATTTTGATAGTTTATAGATGGAGTGTGTGACTCTTTATTTTGATAGTTTATAGATGGAGTGTGTGACTCTTTATTTTGATAGTTTATAGATGGAGTGTGTGACTCTTTATTTTGATAGTTTATAGATGGAGTGTGTGACTCTTTATTTTGATAGTTTATAGATGGAGTGTGTGACTCTTTATTTTGATAGTTTATAGATGGAGTGTGTGACTCTTTATTTTGATAGTTTATAGATGGAGTGTGTGACTCTTTATTTTGATAGTTTATAGATGGAGTGTGTGACTCTTTATTTTTAAGGTTTATAGATGGAGTGTGTGACTTTCTTTATTTTGATAGTTTATAGATGGAGTGTGTGACTCTTTATTTTGATAGTTTATAGATGGAGTGTGTGACTCTTTATTTTGATAGTTTATAGATGGAGTGTGTGACTCTTTATTTTGATAGTTTATAGATGGAGTGTGTGACTTTCTTTATTTTGATAGTTTATAGATGGAGTGTGTGACTCTATATTTTGATAGTTTATAGACGGAGTGTGTGACTCTTTATTTTGATAGTTTATAGATGGAGTGTGTGACTCTTTATTTTGATAGTTTATAGATGGAGTGTGTGACTCTTTATTTTGATAGTCTATAGATGGAGTGTGTGACTCTTTATTTTGATAGTTTATAGATGGAGTGTGTGACTTTCTTTATTTTGATAGTTTATAGATGGAGTGTGTGACTCTTTATTTTGATAGTTTATAGATGGAGTGTGTGACTCTTTATTTTGATAGTCTATAGATGGAGTGTGTGACTCTTTATTTTGATAGTTTATAGATGGAGTGTGTGACTCTTTATTTTGATAGTTTATAGATGGAGTGTGTGACTCTTTATTTTGATAGTTTATAGATGGAGTGTGTGACTTTCTTTATTTTGATAGTTTATAGATGGAGTGTGTGACTCTATATTTTGATAGTTTATAGACGGAGTGTGTGACTCTTTATTTTGATAGTTTATAGACGGAGTGTGTGACTCTTTATTTTGATAGTTTATAGATGGAGTGTGTGACTCTTTATTTTGATAGTTTATAGACGGAGTGTGTGACTCTTTATTTTGATAGTTTATAGATGGAGTGTGTGACTCTTTATTTTGATAGTTTATAGACGGAGTGTGTGACTCTTTATTTTGATAGTTTATAGATGGAGTGTGTGACTCTTTATTTTGATAGTTTATAGATGGAGTGTGTGACTCTTTATTTTGATAGTTTATAGATGGAGTGTGTGACTCTTTATTTTGATAGTTTATAGATGGAGTGTGTGACTCTTTATTTTGATAGTTTATAGATGGAGTGTGTGACTCTTTATTTTGATAGTTTATAGACGGAGTGTGTGACTCTTTATTTTGATAGTTTATAGACGGAGTGTGCGACTCTTTATTTTGATAGTTTATAGATGAAGTGTGTGACTCTTTATTTTGATAGTTTATAGATGGAGTGTGCGACTCTTTATTTTGATAGTTTATAGATGGAGTGTGTGACTCTTTATTTTGATAGTTTATAGATGGAGTGTGTGACTCTTTATTTTGATAGTTTATAGATGGAGTGTGCGACTCTTTATTTTGATAGTTTATAGATGGAGTGTGCGACTCTTTATTTTGATAGTTTATAGACGGAGTGTGTGACTCTTTATTTTGATAGTTTATAGACGGAGTGTGTGACTCTTTATTTTGATAGTTTATAGATGGAGTGTGTGACTCTTTATTTTGATAGTTGATAGACGGAGTGTGTGACTCTTTATTTTGATAGTTTATAGATGGAGTGTGTGACTTTCTTTATTTTGATAGTTTATAGATGGAGTGTGTGACTCTTTATTTTGATAGTTTATAGATGGAGTGTGTGACTCTTTATTTTGATAGTTTATAGATGGAGTGTGTGACTCTTTATTTTGATAGTCTATAGATGGAGTGTGTGACTCTTTATTTTGATAGTTTATAGATGGAGTGTGTGACTTTCTTTATTTTGATAGTTTATAGATGGAGTGTGTGACTCTTTATTTTGATAGTTTATAGATGGAGTGTGTGACTCTTTATTTTGATAGTTTATAGATGGCGTGTGTGACTCTTTATTTTGATAGTTTATAGATGGAGTGTGTGACTCTTTATTTTGATAGTTTATAGATGGAGTGTGTGACTCTTTATTTTGATAGTTTATATATGGAGTGTGTGACTCTATATTTTGATAGTTTATAGATGGAGTGTGTGACTCTATATTTTGATAGTTTATAGATGGAGTGTGTGACTCTTTATTTTGATAGTTTATAGATGGAGTGTGTGACTCTTTATTTTGATAGTTTATAGATGGAGTGTGTGACTTTCTTTATTTTGATAGTTTATAGATGGAGTGTGTGACTCTATATTTTGATAGTTTATAGACGGAGTGTGTGACTCTTTATTTTGATAGTTTATAGACGGAGTGTGTGACTCTTTATTTTGATAGTTTATAGATGGAGTGTGTGACTCTTTATTTTGATAGTTTATAGACGGAGTGTGTGACTCTTTATTTTGATAGTTTATAGATGGAGTGTGTGACTCTTTATTTTGATAGTTTATAGATGGAGTGTGTGACTCTTTATTTTGATAGTTTATAGATGGAGTGTGTGACTCTTTATTTTGATAGTTTATAGATGGAGTGTGTGACTCTTTATTTTGATAGTTTATAGACGGAGTGTGTGACTCTTTATTTTGATAGTTTATAGATGAAGTGTGTGACTCTTTATTTTGATAGTTTATAGATGGAGTGTGTGACTCTTTATTTTGATAGTTTATAGATGGAGTGTGTGACTCTTTATTTTGATAGTTTATAGATGGAGTGTGTGACTCTTTATTTTGATAGTTTATAGACGGAGTGTGTGACTTTCTTTATTTTGATAGTTTATAGATGGAGTGTGGGACTCTTTATTTTTATAGTTTATAGATGGAGTGTGCGACTCTTTATTTTTATAGTTTATAGATGGAGTGTGCGACTCTTTATTCTTTAGTGCGAGTAATTTGGGTTGACATGAATCAATAACAGGGATTTGAGTTCTAGGCTGTAGGCCAATGTAAACAGTAACCAAACGCAGACAGACAAAAGATTCAGCATACAGGCAAACACATGTACACACACACACACACACACACACACACACACACACACACACACACACACACACACACACACACACACACACACACACACACACACACACACACACACACACACACACACACACACAGATTACAGAAAGCTTATTTCAGAAACATGCTGATTTTGTAAGAGTGTTTGATTCTTACCAGAAGGAAGGTGGGCGCTATTACTATCAAGGAGGCTTGGGTTTTGCTGGGGTGTTGTGGACTGGGATGGCGAATGGGCGTAAACCACCGAGGGTAGCCTGTTCAGTCCCAGTGCTTGACAACCCTATCCCCAACCTTTACCCTTAAAGACATTCTCTGGCAACTTTTATTATTTTTAGCCAGTAGTTCTGAAAATTGCGTACTACGTCACATATTCTGCTTTAGAATCCCTGGTGTTCTCAAACGGTCTGTCTCAAATCTGCTATTAGAATCCCTGTGTTCTCAAACGATCTGTTCTCAAATCTGCTATTAGAATCCCTGGTGTTCTCAAAACGGTCTGTTCTCAAATCTTCTATTGAATCCCGGTGTTCTAAAACAGTCTGTTCTCAAACCTGCTATCAGAATCCCTGGTGTTCTCAAACGGTCTGTTCTCAAATCTGCTATTAGAATCCTGGTGTTCTCAAACGGTCTGTTCTCAAATCTGCTATTCCAAAGATAATCAGCTAAAATGAGCGGATCTAATTGAATCCATGCCTGGGTGGGATTTTCCTTTTGTCCTCTCTGAGGGAGCTTAACGCTACACCTCCATCCTCCATCCATCCATTCAGAGGGATGAGGAATAAAAACTATGGGGGGGATGTGAAGGTCACACCGAGGTGAAAGGAAATCGAGAGAAGAGGGGGTGGGGGGTCTCTAGGGCTCTAGGGGAAACAGGTTTCAAAAACCCCCAGTCTCTGATGCACCGCTACATCACAGAGCTGAAGCATGTTCTGGATGTGAAGAGAGGAAAGAGACACATCCAAGTACACACACACACACCACACACCACACACACACACACACACACACCACACAACACACACACCACACAACACATATACACACACACCACATATACACACACACAGACACACACACACACACACACACACACACACACACACACCAACCAAAGAGTGTCAATGTCACATCTAAAGGGACATGCTGTGCCTGGTGAATCCTAATGACTGAACACACTGATCATACATATTTCAAGCAAATGGAAGTCGATGAGTCCTATGCTGACATGACTTACATGTTCTTGTCTGGTATATAAAAAGGTAAGATATAAGCAAATGAAGTGAACTGTTAACTGTCACAAAAACAATAACTATTCAGACGTTAGGTTGAGAAGCACAGCAGCTCTGACTCTGACTACAAAGGGAAGACAAATCTTCTTATCTTTCCTCTTTAACTCCTCTGAGCCAGGCAAGAGGAAAAACAGTACCATGATGATGATTCATGGGAAGTGTAGTTTAGACAGTGAATTGCTGTGTCATCTTTTATGGATTGGCTTATATTAGGCATTATGAAGCTCTATAGATGAGAGACAGACTCCAACTCCAAAAAGAGGGAAGAAGAGAGTGAAATAGAGAGAGAGAGAAAGAAAGAGAAGGAAGACAGGAGAAGGAGAGAGAGAGAGAGAGAGAGAGAGGAGAGAGAGAGAGAGAGAGAGAGAGAGCGAGAGAGAGAGAGAGAAGAGACGGAGAGACGGAGAGACGGAAGACGAGAGACGGAGAGACGGAGAGACGGAGAGACGGAGAGACGGAGAGACGAGAGACGGAGAGACAAAGACAGAGAGACAGAGAGACAGAGAGACAGAGAGACAGAGAGACGAGAGACAGAGAGACAGAGAGACAGAGAGACGGGAGAGATCTAAGATGATGTGACAGGTTATGTTAGTATGCATTGGCTGGTTTAAAGCATGAGTGTTCTGTGCTGGGAGCTAATAAAGTGTTTAGAAGTACTGCAGTACCAGTACAGAGACCATCATCAGCTGGAGCAATGCTTCAACCCTGACACACACACACATGCATGGAGATGCACACACATCAAGTGACACACAGTCGGAAACACACCATAGACACACAAACACATGAATGCAGAGACAAAAGCACACACAAAAATACATATATATAAACACACACACACAGAGAGAGAAACAGAGAGAGAAGAACAGAGAGAGAGAAAACGGACAACATGTCTATGTTCATCAACATCTCAATGAGAACCTTAAGGGTAGCAGCTATTTAAACCCATGTTCCTCCTGTCAAATTCAGACATAGACACTCTGAGCTGTGAACCAAACAACCTCTAAACTGATTCACTACGGAATAGACACTCTGAGCTGTGAACCAAACACCCTCTAAACTGATTCACTATGGGATAACACTCTGAACTGTGAACCAAACAACCTCTAAACTGATTCACTATGGGATAGACACTCTACTGTAAACCAACAACTCTAAACTGATTCACTATGGATAGACACTCTGAACTGTGAACCAACACCTCTAAACTGATTCACTATGGGATAGACACTCTGAACTGTGAACCAACAACCTCTAAACTGATTCACTATGGGATAGACACTCTGAACTGTGAACCAAACAACTTCTAAACTGATTCACTATGGGATAGACACTCTGAACTGTGAACCAAACAACCTCTAACTGATTCACTACGGATAGACACTCTGAACTGTGAACCAAACAAACTCTAAACTGATTCACTATGGGATAGACACTCTGAGCTGTGAACCAAACAACTTCTAAACTGATTCACTATGGGATATACACTAAGCTGTGAACCAAACAACCTCTAAACTGATTCACTATGGGATAAACACTCTGAGCTGTGAACCAAACAACTTCTAAACTGATTCACTATGGGATATACACTAAGCTGTGAACCAAACAACCTCTAAACTGATTCACTAAGGGATATACACTAAGCTGTGAACCAAACAACTTCTCAACTGATTCACTAAGGGATAACACTAAGCTGTGAACCAACAACTTCTAAACTGATTCACTATGGGATAGACACTGAGCTGTGAACCAATCAACCTCTAAACTGATTCACTAAGGGATATACACTAAGCTGTGAACCAAACAACCTCTAAACTGATTCACTATGGGATAGACACTAAGCTGTGAACCAAACAACCTCTAAACTGATTCACTAGGATATACACTAAGCTGTGAACCAAACAACTTCTAAACTGATTCACTATGGGATAGACACTGAGCTGTGAACCAATCAACCTCTAAACTGATTCACTATGGATATACACTAAGCTGTGAACCAAACAACCTCTAAACTGATTCACTATGGGTATCACTAAGCTGTGAACCAAACAACCTCTAAACTGATTCACTATGGGATAGACACTAAGCGGTGAACCAAACCACCTCTAAACTGATTCACTACGGGATATACACTCTGAGCTGTGAACCAAACAACCTCTAAACTGATTCACTAAGGGATATACACTCGGAGCTGTGAACCAAACAACCTCTAAACTGATTCACTATGGATAGACACTCTGAGCTGTGAACCAAACAACCTCTAAACTGATTCACTAAGGGATAGACACTCTGAGCTGTGAACCAAACAACCTCTAAACTGATTCACTATGGGGTATATACACTAAGCTGTGAACCAAACAACTTCTAAACTGATTCACTATGGGATAGACACTAAGCTGTGAACCAACAACCTCTAAACTGATTCACTATGGGATAGACACTAAGCTGTGAACCAAACAACTTCTAAACTGATTCACTATGGGATAGACACTCTGAGCTGTGAACCAAACAACCTCTAACTGATTCACTATGGGATAGACACTCTGAGCTGTGAACAAAACAACTTCTAAACTGATTCACTATGGGATATACACTAAGCTGTGAACCAAACAACCTCTAAACTGATTCACTAAGGGATATACAGTAAGCTGTGAACCAAACAACTTCTCAACTGATTCACTATGGAGACACTCTGAGCTGTGAACCAAACAAACTCTAAACTGATTCACTATGGTATACACTAGCTGTGAACCTAACACACCTCTAAACTGATTCACTATGGGATATACACTAAGCTGTGAACCAACAACCTCTAAACTGATTCACTATGGAATATACACTAAGCGTGTAACCAAACAACTCTAAACTGATTCACTATGGGATAGACACTAAGCTGTGAACCAAACCACCTCTAAACTGATTCCCTATGGGATAGACACTAAGCTGTGAACCAAACCACCTCTAAACTGATTCACTATGGATAGACACTAAGCTGTGAACCAAACCACCTCTAAACTGATTCACTATGGGATAGACACTAAGCTGTGAACCAAACAACCTCTAACTGATTCACTATGGAATACACTAAGCTGTGATCAAACAACCTCTAAACTGATTCACTATGGGATTACACTAACTGTGAATCAAACAACACTAAACTGATTCACTATGGGATACACTAAGCTGTGAACCAAACAACCTCTAAACTGATTCACTATGGATATACCAAGCTGTGAACCAAACAACTCTAAACTGATTCACTATGGGATATACACTAAGCTGTGAACCAAACAACCTTCTCAACTGATTCACTATGGGATATACACTAAGCTGTGAACCAAACAACTTCTCAACTGATTCACTATGGATACACTAAGCTGTGAACCAAACAACCTCTAAACTGATTCACTATGGGATAGACACTCGAGCTGGGAACCAAACAACCTCTAAACTGATTCACTATGGGATAGACACTCTGACTTTGAACCAACAGCTTCTAAACTGATTCACTATGGGATATACACTAGCTGTGAACCAAACAACCTCTAAACTGATTCACTATGGGTAGACACTCTGAGCTTTGAACCAAACAGCTTCTAAACTGATTCACTATGGGATATACACTAAGCTGTGAACCAACACCTCTAACTGATTCACTATGGGATAGACACTCTGAGCTGTGAACCAAACAACCTCTAAACTGATTCACTATGGGATAGACACTCTGAGCTGTGAACCAAACAACCTCTAAACTGATTCACTATGGGATATACACTAAGCTGTGAACCAAAACACCTCTAAACTGATTCACTATGGGTATACACTGAGCTGTGAACCACAACCTCTAAACTGATTCACTATGGAATATACACTAAGCTGTGAACCTAACAACCTCTAAACTGATTCACTATGGAAATATACACTAAGCTGTGAATCAAACACCTCTAACTGATTCACTATGGGATATACACTAAGCTGTGAACCTAACAACCTCTAAACTGTTCACTATGGGATATATACTAAGCTGTGAACCAAACAACTTCTAAACTGATTCACTATGGGATAGACACTAAGCTGTGAACCAAACAACCTCTAAACTGATTCACTATGGGATATACACTAAGCTGTGAACCAAACAAATTCTAAACTGATTCACTATGGGATATACACTGAGCTGTGAACCAAACAACCTCTAAACTGATTCACTATGGGATATACACTAAGCTGTGAACCAAACAACCTCTAAACTGATTCACTATGGGATATACACTGAGCTGTAACTAAACAACTTCTAACTGATTTACTATGGGATATAGACTCTGAGCTGTGACCAAACAACCTCTAAACTGATTCACTAGGGATATACACAAAGCTGTGAACCAAACAACCTCTAAACTGATTCACTATGGGATATACACTGAGCTGTGAACTAAACACACCTCTAAACGATTCACTACGGGATAGAACACTCTGAACTGTGAACCAAACAACCTCTAAACTGATTCACTATGGGATAGACACTCTGAACTGTGAACCAAACAACCTCTAAACTGATTCACTATGGGATAGACACTCTGAGCTGTGAACCAAACAACTTCTAAACTGATTCACTATGGGATAGACACTCTGAACTGTGAACCAAACAACTCTAAACTGATTCACTATGGGATAGACACTCTGAACTGTGAACCAAACAACCTCTAAACTGATTCACTATGGGATAGACACTCTGAACTGTGAACCAAACAACTTCTAAACTGATTCACTATGGGATAGACACTCTGAACTGTGAACACACAACCTCTAAACTGATTCACACGGGATAGACACTCTGAACTGTGAACCAAACAAACTCTAAACTGATTCACTATGGATAGACACTCTGAGCTGTGAACCAAACAACTTCTAAACTGATTCACTATGGATATACACTAAGCTGTGAACCAAACACCCTCTAAACTGATTCACTATGGGATAAACACTCTGAGCTGTGAACCAAACAACTTCTAAACTGATTCACTATGGGATATACACTAAGCTGTGAACCAAACAACCTCTAAACTGATTCACTAAGGGATATACACTAAGCTGTGAACCAAACAACTTCTCAACTGATTCACTAAGGGATATACACTAAGCTGTGAACCAAACAACTTCTAAACTGATTCACTATGGGATAGACACTGAGCTGTGAACCAATCAACCTCTAAACTGATTCACTATGGGATAACACTAAGCTGTGAACCAAACAACCTCTAAACTGATTCACTATGGGATAGACACTAAGCTGTGAACCAAACAACCTCAAACTGATTCACTATGGGATATACACTAAGCTGTGAACCAAACAACTTCTAAACTGATTCACTATGGGATAGACACTTGAGCTGTGAACCAATCAACCTCTAAACTGATTCACTATGGGTATACACTAAGCTGTGAACCAAACAACCTCTAAACTGATTCACTATGGGATATACACTAAGCTGTGAACCAAACAACCTCTAAACTGATTCACTATCGGATAGACACTAAGCTGTGAACCAAACCACCTCTAAACTGATTCACTACGGGATATACACTCTGAGCTGTGAACCACAACCTCTAAACTGATTCACTAAGGGATATACACTCGGAGCTGTGAACCAACACCTCTAAACTGATTCACTATGGGATAGACACTCTGAGCTGTGACCAACAACCTCTAAACTGATTCACTAAGGGATAGACACTCTGAGCTGTGAACCAAACAACCTCTAAACTGATTCACTATGGGGTATATACACTAAGCTGTGAACCAACAACTTCTAAACTGATTCACTATGGGATAGACACTAAGCTGTGAACCAAACAACCTCTAAACTGATTCACTATGGGATAGACACTAAGCTGTGAACCAAACAACTTCTAAACTGATTCACTATGGATAGACACTCTGAGCTGTGAACCAAACAACCTCTAAACTGATTCCCTATGGGATAGACACTCTGAGCTGTGAACCAAACACTTCTAAACTGATTCACTATGGGATATCACTAAGCTGTGAACCAAACAACCTCTAAACTGATTAACTAGGGATATACAGTAAGCTGTGAACAAACAACTTCTCAACTGATTCACTATGGGAGACACTCTGAGCTGTGAACCAAACAAACTCTAAAACTGATTCACTATGGGATATACACTAAGCTGTGAACCTAACACCTCTAAACTGATTCACTATGGGATATACACTAAGCTGTGAACCAAACAACCTCTAAACTGATTCACTATGGGATATACACTAAGCTGTGAACCAAACAACCTCTAAACTGATTCACTATGGGATAGACACTAAGCTGTGAACCAAACCACCTCTAAACTGATTCACCTATGGGATAGACACTAAGCTGTGAACCAACCACCTCTAAACTGATTCACTATGGGATAGACACTAAGCTGTGAACCAAACCACCTCTAAACTGATTCACTATGGGATAGACACTAAGCTGTGAACCAAACAACCTCTAAACTGATTCACTATGGGATATACACTAAGCTGTGAACCAAACAACCTCTAACTGATTCACTATGGGATATACACTAAGCTGTGAATCAAACAACCTCTAAACTGATTCACTATGGGATAGACACTAAGCTGTGAACCAAACAACCTCTAAACTGATCACTATGGATATACACTAAGCTGTGAACCAACAACCTCTAAACTGATTCACTATGGGATATACACTAAGCTGTGAACCAAACAACTTCTCAACTGATTCACTATGGGATATACACTAAGCTGTGAACCAAACAACTTCTCAACTGATTCACTATGGGATATACACTAAGCTGTGAACCAAACAACCTCTAAATGATTCACTATGGGATAGACACTGAGCTGTGAACCAAACAACCTCTAAACTGATTCACTATGGGATAGATACTCTGAGCTTTGAACCAAACAGCTTCTAAACTGATTCACTATGGGATATACACTAAGCTGTGAACCAAACAACCTCTAAACTGATTCACTATGGGATAGACACTCTGAGCTTTGAACCAAACAGCTTCTAAACTGATTCACTATGGGATATACACAAGCTGTGAACCAACAACCTCTAAACTGATTCACTATGGGATAACACTCTGAGCTGTGAACCAAACAACCTCTAAACTGATTCACTATGGGATAGACACTCTGAGCTGTGAACCAAACAACCTCTAAACTGATTCACATGGGATATACACTAAGCTGTGAACCTAACAACCTCTAAACTGATTCACTATGGGATAAACACTAAGCTGTGAATCAAACAACTTCTAAACTGATTCAATATGGGATAGACACTAAGCTGTGAACCAAACAACCTCTAAACTGATTTACTATGGGATATACACTAAGCTGTGAACCAAACAACCTCTAAACTGATTCACTATGGGATAGACACTCTGAACTGTGAACCAAACAACCTCTAAACTGATTCACTACGGGATATACACTAAGCTGTGAACCAAACAACCTCTAAACTGATTCACTATGGGATATACACTGAGCTGTGAACCAAACAACCTCTAAACTGATTCACTATGGAATATACACTAAGCTGTGAACCTAACAACCTCTAACTGATTCACTATGGAATATAAACTAAGCTGTGAATCAACAACCTCTAAACTGATTCACTATGGATATACACTAAGCTGTGAACCTAACAACCTCAAACTGATTCACTATGGGATATATACTAAGCTGTGAACCAAACAACTTCTAAACTGATTCACTATGGGATAGACACCTAAGCTGTGAACCAAACAACCTCTAAACTGATTCACTATGGGATATACACTAACTGTGAACCAAACAAATTCTAAACTGATTCACTATGGGATATACACTGAGCTGTGAACCAAACAACCTCTAAACTGATCACTATGGGATATACACTAACTGTGAACCAAACAACCTCTAAACTGATTCACTATGGGATATACACTGAGCTGTGAACTAAACAACTTCTAAACTGATTTACTATGGGATATACACTCTGAGCTGTGAACCAAACAACCTCTAAACTGATTCACTATGGGATATACACTAAGCTGTGAACCAAACAACCTCAAACTGATTCACTATGGGATATACACTGAGCTGTGAACTAAACAACCTCTAAACTGATTCACTACGGGATAGACACTCTGACTGTGAACCAAACAACCTCTAAACTGATTCACTATGGGATAGACACTCTGAACTGTGAACCAAACAACCTCTAAACTGATTCACTATGGGATAGACACTCTGCTGTGAACCAAACAACTTCTAAACTGATTCACTATGGGAGATACACTCTAACTGTGAACCAAACAACCTCTAAACTGATTCACTATGGGATAGACACTCTGAACTGTGAACCAAACAACCTCTAAACTGATTCACTATGGGATAGACACTCTGAACTGTGAACCAAACAACTTCTAAACTGATTCACTATGGGATAGACACTCTGAACTGTGAACCAAACAAACTCTAAACTGATTCACTATGGGATAGACACTCTGAGCTGTGAACCAAACAACTTCTAAACTGATTCACTATGGGATATACACTAAGCTGTGAACCAAACAACCTCTAAACTGATTCACTATGGGATAACACTCTGAGCTGTGAACCAAACAACTTCTAAACTGATTCACTATGGGATATACACTAAGCTGTGAACCAAACAACCTCTAAACTGATTCACTATGATATACACTAAGCTGTGAACCAAACAACTTCTCAACTGATTCACTAAGGGATATACACTAAGCTGTGAACCAAACAACTTCTAAACTGATTCACTATGGGATAGACACTGAGCTGTGAACCAATCAACCTCTAAACTGATTCACTAAGGGATATACACTAAGCTGTGAACCAAACAACCTCTAAACTGATTCACTATGGGATAGACACTAAGCTGTGAACCAAACAACCTCTAAACTGATTCACTATGGGATATACACTAAGCTGTGAACCAAACAACTTCTAAACTGATTCACTATGGGATAGACACTGAGCTGTGAACCAATCACCTCTAAACTGATTCACTATGGGATATACACTAAGCTGTGAACCAAACAACCTCTAAACTGATTCACTATGGGATATACACTAAGCTGTGAACCAAACAACCTCTAAACTGATTCACTATGGGTAGACACTAAGCTGTGAACCAAACCACCTCTAAACTGATTCACTACGGGATTACACTCTGAGCTGTGAACCAAACAACCTCTAAACTGATTCACTAAGGGTATACACTCGGAGCTGTGAACCAAACAACCTCTAAACTGATTCACTATGGGATAGACACTCTGAGCTGTGAACCAAACAACCTCTAAACTGATTCACTAAGGATAGACACTCTGAGCTGTGAACCAAACAACCTCTAACTGATTCACTATGGGGTATATACACTAAGCTGTGAACCAAACAACTTCTAAACTGATTCACTATGGGATAGACACTAAGCTGTGAACCAAACAACCTCTAAACTGATTCACTATGGGATAGACACTAAGCTGTGAACCAAACAACTTCTAAACTGATTCACTATGGGATAGACACTCTGAGCTGTGAACCAAACAACCTCTAAACTGATTCACTATGGGATAGACACTCTGAGCTGTGAACCAAACAACTTCTAAACTGATTCACTATGGGATATACACTAAGCTGTGAACCAAACAACCTCTAAACTGATTCACTAAGGGATATACAGTAAGCTGTGAACCAAACAACTTCTCAACTTGATTCACTATGGGAGACACTCTGAGCTGTGAACCAAACAAACTCTAAACTGATTCACTATGGGATATACACTAAGCTGTGAACCTAACAACCTCTAAACTGATTCACTATGGGATATACACTAAGCTGTGAACCAAACAACCTCTAAACTGATTCACTATGGATATACACTAATGCTGTGAACCAACCTCTAAACTGATTCACTATGGGATAGACACTAAGCTGTGAACCAACACAACCACCTCTAAACTGATTCACTTGGGATAGACACTAAGCTGTGAACCAAACAACCTCTAAACTGATTCACTATGGGATTACACTAAGCTGTGAATCAAACCCTCTAAATGATTCACTATGGGATATACACTAAGCTGTGAATCAAACAACCTCTAAACTGATTCACTATGGATAGACACAAGCTGTGAACCAAACAATCTAAACTGATTCACTATGGATATACACTAAGCTGTGAACCAAACAACCTCTAAACTGATTCACTATGGGATATACACTAAGCTGTGAACCAAACAACTTCTCAACTGATTCACTATGGGATATACACTAAGCTGTGAACCAAACAACTTCTCAACTGATTCACTATGGGATATACACTAAGCTGTGAACCAAACAACCTCTAAACTGATTCACTATGGGATAGACACTCTGAGCTGTGAACCAAACAACCTCTAAACTGATTCACTATGGGATAGACACTCTGAGCTTTGAACCAAACAGCTTCTAAACTGATTCACTATGGGATATACACTAAGCTGTGAACCAAACAACCTCTAAACTGATTACTATGGGATAGACACTCTGAGCTTTGAACCAAACAGCTTCTAAACTGATTCACTATGGGATATACACTAAGCTGTGAACCAAACAACCTCTAAACTGATTCACTATGGGATAGACACTCTGAGCTGTGAACCAAACAACCTCTAAACTGATTCACTATGGGATAGACACTCTGAGCTGTGAACCAAACAACCTCTAAACTGATTCACTATGGGATATACACTAAGCTGTGAACCTAACAACCTCTAAACTGATTCACTATGGGATAAACACTAAGCTGTGAATCAAACAACTTCTAAACTGATTCATATGGGATAGACACTAAGCTGTGAACCAAACAACCTCTAAACTGATTTACTATGGGATATACACTAAGCTGTGAACCAAACAACCTCTAAACTGATTCACTATGGGATAGACACTCTGAACTGTGAACCAAACAACCTCTAAACTGATTCACTACGGGATATACACTAAGCTGTGAACCAAACAACCTCTAAACTGATTCACTATGGGATAGACACTAAGCTGTGAACCAAACAACCTCTAACTGATTCACTATGGGAATACACTAAGCTGTGAACCAAACAACTTCTAAACTGATTCATATGGGATAGACACTGAGCTGTGAACCAATCAACCTCTAAACTGATCACTATGGGATTACACTAAGCTGTGAACCAAACAACCTCTAAACTGATTCACTATGGGATATACACTAAGCTGTGAACCAAACAACCTCTAAACTGATTCACTATGGGATAGACACTAAGCTGTGAACCAAACCACCTCTAAACTGATTCACTACGGGATATACACTCTGAGCTGTGAACCAAACAACCTCTAAACTGATTCACTAAGGGATATACACTCGAGCTGTAACCAAACAACCTCTAAACTGATTCACATATGGGATAGACACTCTGAGCTGTGAACCAAACAACCTCTAAACTGATTCACTAAGGGATAGACACTCTGAGCTGTGAACCAAACAACCTCTAAACTGATTCACTATGGGGTATATACACTAAGCTGTGAACCAAACAACTTCTAAACTGATTCACTATGGGATAGACACTAAGCTGTGAACCAAACAACCTCTAACTGATTCACTATGGGATAGACACTAAGCTGTGAACCAAACAACTTCTAAACTGATTCACTATGGGATAGACACTCTAGCTGTGAACCAAACAACCTCTAAACTGATTCACTATGGGATAGACACTCTGAGCTGTGAACCAAACAACTTCTAAACTGATTCACTATGGGATATACACTAAGCTGTGAACCAAACAACCTCTAAACTGATTCACTAAGGGATATACAGTAAGCTGTGAACCAAACAACTTCTCAACTGATTCACTATGGGAGACACTCTGAGCTGTGAACCAAACAAACTCTAAACTGATTCACTATGGGATATACACTAAGCTGTGAACCTAACAACCTCTAAACTGATTCACTATGGGATATACACACTAAGCTGTGAACCAAACAACCTCTAAACTGATTCACTATGGGATATACACTAAGCTGTGAACCAAACAACCTCTAAACTGATTCACTATGGGATAGACACTAAGCTGTGAACCAAACCACCTCTAAACTGATTCACTATGGGATAGACACTAAGCTGTGAACCAAACCACCTCTAAACTGATTCACTATGGGATAGACACTAAGCTGTGAAACCAAACAACCTCTAAACTGATTCACTATGGGATAGACACTAAGCTGTGAACCAAACAACCTCTAAACTGATTCATATGGATATGCACTAAGCTGTGAATCAAACAACCTCTAAACTGATTCACTATGGGATATACACTAAGCTGTGAATCAAACAACCTCTAAACTGATTCACTATGGGATAACACTAAGCTGTGAACCAAACAATCTCTAAACTGATTCACTATGGATATACACTAAGCTGTGACCAAACAACCTCTAAACTGATTCACTATGGGATATACACAAGCTGTGAACCAAACAACTTCTCAACTGATTCACTATGGGATATACACTAAGCTGTGAACCAAACAACTTCTCAACTGATTCACTATGGGATATACACTAAGCTGTGAACCAAACAACCTCTAAACTGATTCACTATGGGATAGACACTCTGAGCTGTGAACCAAACACTCTAAACTGATTCACTATGGGATAGACACTCTGAGCTTTGAACCAAACAGCTTCTAAACTGATTCACTATGGGATATACACTAAGCTGTGAACCAAACAACCTCTAAACTGATTCACTATGGGATAGACACTCTGAGCTTTGAACCAAACAGCTTCTAAACTGATTCACTATGGGATATACACTAAGCTGTGAACCAAACAACCTCTAAACTGATTCACTATGGGATAGACACTCTGAGCTGTGAACCAAACAACCTCTAAACTGATTCACTATGGGATAGACACTCTGAGCTGTGAACCAAACAACCTCTAAACTGATTCACTATGGGATATACACTAAGCTGTGAACCTAACAACCTCTAAACTGATTCACTATGGGATAAACACTAAGCTGTGAATCAAACAACTTCTAAACTGATTCAATATGGGATAGACACTAAGCTGTGAACCACAACCTCTAAACTGATTTACTATGGGATATACACTAAGCTGTGAACCAAACAACCTCTAAACTGATTCACTATGGGATAGACACTCTGAACTGTGAACCAAACAACCTCTAAACTGATTCACTACGGGATATACACTAAGCTGTGAACCAAACAACCTCTAAACTGATTCACTATGGGATATACACTAAGCTGTGAACCTAACAACCTCTAAACTGATTCACTATGGAATATACACTAAGCTGTGAATCAAACAAATTCTAAACTGATTCACTATGGGATATACACTGAGCTGTGAACCAAACAACCTCTAAACTGATTCACTACGGGATAGACACTAAGCTGTGAACCAAACAACTTCTAAACTGATTCACTATGGGATAGACACTGAGCTGTGAACCAAACAACCTCTAAACTGATTCACTATGGGGTATACACTAAGCTGTGAACCAAACAACCTCTAAACTGATTCACTATGGGATAGACACTCTGAGCTGTGAACCAAACAACCTCTAAACTGATTCACTATTGGATATACACTAAGCTGTGAACCAAACAACCTCTAAACTGATTAACTAAGGGATAGACACTCTGAGCTGTGAACCAAACAACTTCTAAACTGATTCACTATGGGATATACACTAAGCTGTGAACCAAACAACCTCTAAACTGATTCACTATGGGATATACACTAAGCTGTGAACCAAACAACCTCTAAACTGATTCACTAAGGGATATACACTAAGCTGTGAACCAAACAACCTCTAACTGATTCACTATGGGATAGACACTCTGAGCTTTGACCCAAACAGCTTCTAAACTGATTCACTATGGATAGACACTAAGCTGTGAACCAAACAACTTCAAATTGATTCACTAGGTATGCTAGACCCTCAGTCAAATATTTGATCTTAACCTCAAGCAAATATTGCCAGCCAGTGTAATAATCAACAGGCTCTCACAGTCTGCAGAATCAGACGTCCAAACCCATGACTATAAATGTCAGAATTCAAAGGTTAAATGTAGTCACTCTGAATGGTTAAGTTAAGGGTTAAGGTTTGGGACAGGGTTAAAACCAAAACAATTCCACAGTTAGGTTGAGACATTCATTGTGAAAAGTTAGACAGGAATTTAGATGACTAGTAGGTCTTTTTTAAACCTGAGGCTTTGGGCTGGATGTGTCAATGTGTATTTCATACATAATCTATGAAAGTCTTACCTCCATTAGTCACAAAATCCATCATTTGAAAGAGACTGTTTTTTCTGGAAGCTGTTCAGCCCCTCGCCATTTGAGTGACAGCTAGCAAGATGCGGACAAGGCAGAACGAGAGAAAGAGCAATGACATGGTGCACATATCTGCACATAATGTG